>NC_049170.1:94454868-94679868 GCF_009769625.2 Cygnus olor | reverse complement strand
ATTAAAAAACAAAGAAACAACTAATTGTCATATCTTCCTTATGCTTATTTAATAATGTTGTCAAATAAAACTGAACAAGTAGTTTTTATAAAATTATCATACAATCCAGGGGAATGACAGTGACACTGTTGGAGAGTACAACGTGCAGTTAAGCACTGAGGAACACTTGAGTTAAAGGAGTAGTGCCATGGGCCATTGGTTTTGGTAACAGCATAACTCAGTGAAGAAGTTCAAACTCTTTCTGTTCCCATTCCCAGTTGCTCATTCCCACCCCAGAATTTGTTCTGAACCTGGACTATTTGATTTTATTTGATTTATAATGCAGCAATAACATATTGAGATGTGAACTGGGAGAGAATGAATCATTAAAACAAACAAAAGAAATGAATTTATCAATCTACAAATTTAGATGATATTTCTGTACAAATGATACACTAAGTACTATACAATATGGGGTTCAAAATATAACAAATATCACTTAGAAAGTCAGGGAAGATTATACTAGAGGCTCCTATTATTCTCTCTGTGTGCAGATTGATCTAAGCTAAAGACAAGGGTAATGAGAAAAACACTGGAATGAAATTTTAGCGGAAGATTTTGAGATTTGGTCATCTGAATGACTAGAGAATTTTTTTTTTTTTTTGTATATACAAAGATTTTAGACATTTTTTATTTTTTAACTCACTATTATTATCATGTTTATTTTCTTGTGGTAATGGACGGAACATCACAAGGTATATGACATCTCTCACTTGCTGTGTTTGCCTTAATGATCAGCACGTGTGAGTGTGTGTGTGTCCTCTGTGTGTCACAGCACTTCATTAACTTCTAACTTCATTACAGACTAGGTTAAAAAGAAAGACGTGCTACAAAGGCAGCATCTTTATTCAAATGTGTGACCTTCATGCTTTCTGATTTATTAGTGTAATATTGTATAAGGCAATATCACATAAACATAACATATTTATCAAACACATCTTCCCAGTAACTTGTGATGAGCATAAAAAATGGAACGCATATCTTTCATATAAAGTCTCTCGTACCAAGACATTACCTTTTAAATAACAATGATACAGACACAGTGGATTTTGCTATGCCAGAGCAATTTCTTCTCCTCCCCACGGATTATTGTCTGTTAACCAGTTTGCCTTTTCATTTTCTTAACAGTCCATTTCTGCTTAAAATATTTTAAATGTTAAATTCTGTCTTGGTTATTTTTGGGCTGTTCTTCCAATGCTGAATATAATAAGTTGTTTCCAGTCTTCTGTTGTAAGGTAGGGAAACAGTGTTGTATCTCATAGTCTTTATCCTGAATGCTAATTAACCAGAAGTCATTGTATGACTAGCATGGCTTTTCATTAACAGATAAAATCCACATCTTCTTGTATACACCATTTGTAATATTTTTGCTCAATTAAAGATCTTAATCAAAAAAGCTGTAAAAAAAAGTATTTAAAGATCAGTCAAAAACTATGTGGCAAAATCAAGTAACTTCATACTAAATGTGAGTCAGCTTAAAATTTAGGAGTAGTAATGAGTTCAGTATTTCTTTTTGACTGAAGACGTTGCTCTAGCAATTTGACTTTTTTGATTATAGGGTCACCAGTCCATTACATATTTTGTTACTGTTTAACATTCCAGAATTGTATTTCATGTAAATTATCAACATGTTAATAAAATATTTTCTGCTCTTTAGATGAGAGTTTCCACCTTACAGTGGATGCATCTCAGTTACTAATTGCTGTTGAGACCTTTACATGCTAAGCCACAGACCTATCAGACTTCACCCTGGCTTCTATATTTATAAATAATGTTTGGCATATTTCTGACATCAGTTTCACATTTGCAGTGTAAACTAATAATATAAGATGGAATGGAAAGACACAGAGATAATCCTCACTGACCCTTAGGGTCACCCTGTGCTTTGCTATAAAGATGAAAAGAAATGAGCTGCAGCTCAGCCCTTTAAATTAACAGCAAAAGATATCAAATCCTTAAACCATTTAACAACTTAATTTGACTTGGTTTTGTTTTTCTTTTATTTATTGTGGGAGAAGGAAATGGGAAAGCCTGATTATAGTGGGATTCCAATTCTACGAGTCTTTGAACCAACATTTGGAATTGTGGGCTTACTTAATATTTAAATCATTTCACTGTATATTCAGTGAGTTTACATATATTGCAATATGTCAGTAGAGCTAATAAGTGTGATGCATAGTACAGTTTAGCTCTAGATAGGAAATTATTTTAGAACAGTTTTAATATCAATATTACTAATGACTTCATTCACTTAAATTGACCTGTTTTTCCCAGGTCTTCTTACAAGCAACTAATGAAACACCCAGCAATATTCTACCACAGGAAATTGGTATTTTATTGAAAGTTACTTTTCAACCTTTTCATTTTTTTCAGTTTTTTCACTGAGTCTTGGTCATGACTTAAGTAGTTAGCTAAAAATTTAGTTCTTTCTCTTCCTATCAGATACTTTTAGTACTGTTGCTCTGGGTTTCTATTATGATGATAATAATTGAAATTGCTCTATTTCTTCAATTTGTGTATGTAGTAAAAACATATTTTTGGATCCAATATAGTCATTACTACACAGCATTAGATTATTATGTCACCAGTTTAGGATTGCTTTTGACTTCATTATAAAACCTGACAGGAAAATAAGATGGATTACATGGCTACCAGCTGAGCTAAAGTTTAAATTACTTTTCTGCATCCTAGGGAATAAAGATTCCTGGCCTCCAAAGTAAAAAAAAAGAAAAAAAAAAAACAACAACAAAAAAAACATTTGATCCTCATCTAACATAAATGTGAATAGTAGTGATAAAAGTGGTTAATATATGTACATTGCATCTAGCAGAAGATGTTGCAGTGGTGTGAGTTTCCAGCATGAAAAGAAGGCAAGTTTGAATATTGATCTTTTGAAGCTCCATTAGCTATATGCTGAGCATTGCTGACATCACAGATTGATGTCTCTTTAAACTGTGTCTCAGATTGAATCACTTGGGGAAACCATCTATTGACTTTGGATGTTAGTGCTGTTCAGCCACTGGAGAATGCTCTTTCTATTTCTCTCTTCCTCTGTCTGTCTGTTTGTCTGTGTCTCTCTTGAATGTGCACACACACACATGCACACAAATGCATTTGTCCTTTTCTGTTAGGGAGTATTATCTTTTATCTTTTTTTGTTTTGTTTTGTTTTTGTTTGCCAATGTTACATTTATACTTCCTTATTATATCTGAACACTACAGAATGTAGGTTATGATATTCACAGAGAGGCAAAGTTCTTTTTGCTGATTTAAAGTATTGAGATCACATCCAGGAAAGTCTAAAGGAATGAGCATCATCTTGTCTGTGTGAGACCTTCATTTCACCTTGTAAAGTGAGGCGACTGTAATAGCCTCCAGAGGAGTGCTACAGGGATCAATAAAGACAAAGAAACCAAAGCCCTTCTGAGGTCCTAGTAGTAGTGATGTGTGTCTGTGTGTGCGTGCCTGTATGCACATATATGAAGAGAGCTGGTTTCTGACGAAAAGGAATGCAAATGTTAAATGCATTGATCAGCACTCATCTCCGTTCAACCTCATGCCCTCTGCTACATCAATACATTGGAAACATAATTTGTATCAGCAGTTGTTTCTTTAATTAAGATCTCTCCCAAATCTTTCTCATTGATTCATGCCATTAACTTATTGACCAACTTGTTTATGCTGAGGTGGTACTTTTTGCTGGAAGAGGGCATATCTCTAAGTTCACAATGCTGGTCACTACAAATGTCTTGGCAACTAAGAGGAAAACTGGAGCTCACTCAGCTTTGAAAATTCTTTAACAGCACACAGAGGTTTTTCTAGAGTAAGGAAAAAACAAACAAACAAACAAAAACCCAGCACCACCAACAAAGTACAAATACAAAGCAATAGTTGTTCAACATCTCAGAACTTTAAAAACCTGGAGAAAAAAAAATCTTTTTTAGAACCTTGCTAGAAAACTACCTAGTCTAAAGACAACATGCACAAAATATCATAACCATGGGATCATCTCCAATCTCTATATGTTTTTGGCTAATAACCAGGAACTAAATGACAGAGTTTGTAATGAAATGTTAACTATTTTCAGGGCTTAAGTAAGAGTAATTGATGTTTCATGTAATCAAATATTTGGTACAAAGGTGATAATCAAGGCAGGGTGTAATTAAAACTAGGTAAAAATTGAAAAAAGAAAGCTCCAAAAATATTTCATTGTAATTATGCATATTTCATTTGTTTTTCTGGTCCTTTTATGTTAGTTTGTCATAAATACACTAGCAAAGAGGTTTAGTGGTCAGTATATTCATAGATATAGAATTTCATAGGGATGACCGGAGTGTAAAATTGAATATTTGTAGCAGAAACAAAATCAAATGATATAATGTTATCTTTTTAGTTAGTCAAAGTAGTCAATTTTGCAGAAATTTCAAGTAGTTATGAATGGCTTACACAAGATTCACATATAAGGATTTATTCAATGAAGGCTCTCTGTCTTGTATGGACTTTGTAATGGCTTGCTGATTTTATAAATGCTGTCTCGGGAGGTTCAAAAAGTCAAGAGAAACAAGAAGGAATAAAGCAACTGTGAGCTGGTACCTCTAATGTTAATTAACAGGTGATTGTCCATCTCTAGTCTGCGCTGGTATGGCCTCACCTCGAGTACTGTGTGTAGCTTTTGGTGCCACAGTATAAGAAAGAAAGAAAACTTTTAGAGTGTCCAAAGGAGGGCAACAAAGATGGTCTAGAGGGAAAGACGTATGAGGAGCACCTGAAGTCACTTGGATTGTTCAACCTGAAGAAGAGGAGACTGAAGGGAGACCTTATCACAGTCTACAACTTCCTCACAAGGGGGAGTGGAAAGGTAGGCACTAATCTATTCCCTCTGGTGACCAGTGATAGGACCCATGGGAATGGCTTGAAGCCACGACAGGAGAGGTTCAGGAAAACGTTCTTCACCAAGAGGGTGGTTGGGCACTGGGACAGGCTCCCCAGAGAAGTGTTCACAGCACAGAGCCTGCCAGAGTTCAAGAAGCATTTGGACAATGCTCTCAGACCCATGGTATGATTTTTATCTATTTATTTATTTGTTTGTTTGTTTATTTATTATTTATTTTGGAGTTGTCCTTTGGGGACCCAGAAGTAGGATTCAATGATCCTTGTGGGTCCCTTCCAACTCAGATATTCTATGATTCTATGAATCACATGAATATTCATATAGCTGTATACATAAAATGGGGAAAAGTATGCCCTGTATTTCTCAGAACTCTGACTTCCACTTAAAATAAATATTTACTTGGATATCCCTGTCCTAGCAATGGTAGGCCAGTATCTACAACCATCTCTCTCCAGAAGCAGTGATATCCAAACCCAGTCTTCAGTGTCTGAGCCTCTAAGGCCTACCAGTTATAGGGTAGCTGGAAGTTGTGTGGGTTGTCTTCTGCAGCTTCTATGAAGATGGGAAAGCATGAGCCTCTTACTGTCCTTCTAACCTTATTTCTACCAACTGCATTTCATAGCTGGGAGCTAACAAGCTATCTCACAAAACATCTGACGGCAAAAACAGGATTCAGACAGGATTTAATTTCAAAAATTTGAGTGGACCATAACATCCATGGCATTTGGAATAGTTAGTGTGGGACCAGCACGAATTGACAGATTCTTTTATTTTTTATTTTTTTTAAACAGAAAAAAATGTGCTCTTCAGAACATAATCCAGGCGCACTAATTCTAATAAAAAAGTGGCCAGAGATACATTGTAAATGCTGTGCTCTGTGAAGTAAGTTTAACCAAAACTGCTTTTATGTCTGTGGAGCCTGAGTTCAGACCTTATCAGTGGGAGGTTTGGCCATTTACTTGGAGATTATTTGACTTCCCCCAAAACCAGAGTATTATAGGACTGTGAGATAAGAAAATCAGCTGAATGTTGTGGCTAAAATGATCAGGAGTGAAACAGTGTGGTTTTTTTTTTTCTTTGTCTAGGATTAGAGTTATATCTGATCTAGCCTCTGCCATTTCTCCTACTTCAGATAAATCTGTAAGTAAATTCTAGGATAGGAGAAATGAGGCGTTGAGATGTTCCTGCCAGAACTTTAAGGTGAAGTTTTGAGGAATTTTACTGCAGATTTCAATTTCCATTATTTTAATGAATCTACAAGCAACTTAAGAGAAGATTTGATCAAATGATGCTAACTTACATTTTCAAGTTTGTTTTCAGAATGGGTGAAATCCTGGCAAAGAACCCGCCAAAATTAATTCAGTTAATTGGTGGA
Organism: Cygnus olor; assembly: GCF_009769625.2. NCBI lineage: Eukaryota > Metazoa > Chordata > Aves > Anseriformes > Anatidae > Cygnus > Cygnus olor. Next base: position 94,673,564 of record NC_049170.1, on the reverse strand, counting down.
TTCTTCTTTTCATTCTGAAGTACAAGTCAGCATGGATCACAGTTTTCATTACACTGCTTTCTAACCCATTTAGCTAATTTGGTGTTTGAACTGCATGTAGAAAAACCCCTATGTTCTGTTACAAATTGCAGCTAAGAATGAGAAAATGTTAGAAACTCCTTACTCAGAGGCTCACAGCATATAGTAAGAAAAAAAGGGGACAGAGAATCCTTCAAGACATTAAATGATGAGTTCATTATGTGTCTAATTTTAATATTTTAGGCATACAGGGAAATTTTATACTATTTGCAGGATTGCCTGATCTTCAGTCTTTGTAGGATAGTCCTCTCAAGAAGTGATATACTAATTCTGATGGACAAGAGAACACCCTACTAAGAGATGTCTGTGAGGCTTGCTTACTTAAGTTTACTTGATATGTTCTTGTTAATGTTTTCAGAGAAATAAGCTTGTGCAGGAAAAACGAGAGCGAAACCTTTATGAAGTGAGAGTGATCACAAAAAAAAAAAAAGGATTTAAGGTAAAATGTGAGACTTTGACTGTAAGACATTCAAAGGCCTTTATTTTTGATTTTTATGTGGGCAACACTTTGTCTTATTCCTTCTGTAGGAGACATTTTTTGTCTGTGAGTTAGGTATAGGGAGTTTTAGTTATATATGCTCACAATTATTTGTTGTTCTGCAGTCTCTCAAGATTATGACCAGTAGTTTGAACAGCTTGAAGAGTTAATACTTTTTTCTTGTTAGTGTACGTATTTTAACGTGTTAAAAGCAACAGAAAACTGACAGATCAGCTTGTAAAATTAACAGATGTCTATAGCAAACCTATTATGCATGAAGTGTATCATTATGCAAACTTCTCAGAAATACCTCGTGCTAAAAAAAAAAAAAAAAAAAAAAAAAAAAAAAAAAAAGGTTTTATTTACTTGTAATTTTTCAGACTAAGGAAACAAATGATCCAGACGGCCTCTTTTAAGTGTTCTAGATTTTATAAAACACAGTGATGTCATCTGAAGCTTTTGTTTATTCCGCATTACAGGAAAAATGACAGGTCAGTTTATCCTCACCTGATAAGTATTTCATTTAAATTTCACACTGGGTGCATTAGAAATTGTTTTAACATGTTTTTAAATGTTCTGAAATCTCTTGTCAGCATATTTCCTGCACAAATTTGAGAAAATAACATGCAACACCACTTCCAACTTCCAGTATTCTTTTATAAAAACCTCTTTGCAGTCAGCAGGTTGAATGCTAAAATATGGCCCTAACCTTGCTGTCCTCGTGTTATTAAAAACAATCTCAGCAACCTGGTTTGGAACAGAGCAGTGGGCAACAACAAATGTTTTGCGCAAAGGGTTAGCCAGGACTTCTTCCTTGGAGGGAAATAGCTCTGAAGTTCGTAAGGAATATGGATGGGCAGATGATAAAATGAAGATGTGGCCTAAATATTTTTCAGAAACATTTTCAGCTACGTATCAGGAACATTTTCCTCATAATTTTCAGCTTTTTGTTATTTTCTAGCATCCTTTCCTGAATTTCATACTATTGCCAGGGCCTCTTGATTACATAATTATCTTTTTCTTCCTCTTTTCCTCTTTCCGTCTCCCTCCCTCTTCCTGCCTTTCATTCTGATTTTGTTTTCATTTCTCTTTTTCTTTCTTTCTCTCCTAGTTCCTCTCTCTTAATTTCATTCTCTCATTTTCTTTCTCTTCTCCCTCTCCCCCCCCCCAATTATTTCTACTCCCTTTTTTTCTCTCTCTCTGTCTGTTTCTTTCTCACTTTCTGTTTCTTTCTTTCTAGCCTACTTTTTATATTATTTAATTGGCTCATCTTGTAGCTGCATGAACATGCTTTTGCTGGTTTTAAATATAAAAGGGGATAAAATAAAGAACCCAAGGTGGGTTTGCTTCTTTCAAGGGGTTCCTTCATAACAGTTTAAACAACCTGGAAAAAGGCATGCAGCTTTTGGGAAGCTCTGCAGACATTTTCAGCTGGTATGTCCAGTCTTGCAGATCTCATAAAGCCAAATTTGAAGAGTTGAACCAGCTCAAAAATGGGAGCATTAGAAATTGAAGATATAAAGGTATACTGATGATCTTTTAAAGATCATTATTTTGAGGTGTGTGGCACTTATTTTAGAGCATTCCTGGGTAAAGAACATCTCCAGAGGCAGTAGTTCTGTACCCACCTTGTTAAACACACTTTTTAAGTAGTTTAAAAAGGATAGAATAGAATAAGATGAAAAATTTGGCTTAGACAGGATATCCCATTCCCTGTAAATACACACTGAAGGGGCTAAGGAATTTTAATGGAGAAAAATCTTGAACCTACGTCTTATAATTTTCAGGGCCTTGTGATGGCTGGGGTGCTGGGAAGCTTTTTGAAGATCGAGAGAGTACTTGTCAACTTATCTCTATAAACTTACTTTGTTTTCATACTCCTCCCTAGTCATCCACTTTTTGCCTTTTGCAGTGATAGGTTGGTGAACTATTTGCACCCTTGCTTTCACTCTGTGCCCCAGTCTCGTGTTATGATTTTGCCACAGTGATAGACAGAAGTGTGATTTTTTTTGGTGTAAAGTTATCTTTCTATATGCTACAAGAATTTCCTATATGAAAACAGCTATCAAAAACAAAAATAAGAATAATTAAAAAAAAAAAAGTTCAATGGATGCTCACAGAAGACTTCATGGGTGTATTTAAAAGGCATTAGATCAGCTTAGGGGTTGTTTTATTCTGTCTGTAGATGCACAGAAGATTTACCTTATGAAGTCATAGAGACTAAAGAAGACTCATTGGCTGACAAGTGCTTCTGAGAAAGTTTGTGGTGAGGTAGGGCATTTGAAAGCACTTTATCAGCTGCTGGCAGGGAGCCAGGATCCAGGCTACTACGGCACAAGCTGAAAAAGAATATGTTCTCATCCATTGTCCATCCATCTTCATCTAAAAAAGAAAAAAAAAAAAAAAAAAGAGTGTTACAAAGTCATTTACTCACTGGCATTACTCCCAGGAAATCACAGCCGAACCTCCTGAAAAAAAACTCTGATGTTTCTGGTCTCAAGTTCAGGGCACAGTCTGGACAGGGAAGAATTTTGTGCTTCCATCCTGAGAAGGACAGAACAACTAAAAGCTGGTCCAAGAAGGACTGCAGAGGTCTGAGAAATCCAACGTGAAATTAGCTGAGTGACTGTGAGTGACTGTGATACACAGCAAGTGTATCACAGCTATATAGCTATTCCCTTACACTGAAAAGACATGAGATGTTTCTCACTTCTACTGTTAGAGAAATTGTTGCTATAAATAATGTAAATTCCCTTCTTTGGAAGCAATTAAATGTTATGCATTTATTCAAGATAAAGTGAACCTCAGAGAGCTTGAGTCAGTAGCTCTATGGTGAGGGTATTCTTATTTATCGGATGTACGAAGTGTTGATACAAGTCCAAATAGTTCTATGACCTGTAACTAATTCCAGATGGCTCCATAATGAGAGGCAAGATCAGCATGTTAGAATAATAACATTGTTTATTCTCAGAGTAATGAAAATACTTTCTGAATTTTAGGTTACAAAATTATTTTTATATGTTTCTGATAGCTTGAATTGGGCTTGAGTTCAGTATATTTCCGTTAGGAAAAATTGTTATGAATAATTCCTATGACTGCTTTTTAAAAGATGATATATGACTACTCTGTTTGTTTGTTTGTTTGTTTTTTAATATGCGATATTTCATTTGTATTGTTTTCCAGAATACATATCCTGTGAAAATATCAAGTGTGAAAATATTAGGATTGTGTACTTTCAATGAGCAATTGGAAAGGGCTAAACATGTTTTCATCTTTTTGTTCTTCATGAAAATAAATTCACTCTCTTGATTAAAGACAGTTCCATATAATCCATATGTGCGTTACTCTAGTGTATTAGAATACAATTATCCTGTACATGTATTTCCTTGTAATATGCACATGTATGTTTTGTTCAGGGTGATAGATGCTAAAGTTAAAGTTACCTGAAATTATCTAATCCTGGTTGAATGAAGATGGGTAGAATAATTATAAAGGCATCGTTTTAAAGTTTAATACTATATTTTTGTTCTACAATTCTTTTTTTTTTTTTTTTGACTTTTTTAATGGTCTTTAAATTAAAATATGGGGATATGTGGTGTTTAGAGGTCTTTAGAGTATTGGATTGTGCTGTGATGCCCCTTCTGCCTCAGATTTTAAAGGTCTCTGTTATATTTCTTGTGTCCTTTGGGGCAACTGTGCATTATTTTTTGCGTTCATCCCAACAGTAAAAAGAATGTTGCAAAAATCAAACATTTCCTTATATTAATGCAGACTAACTTAAGTAATTGATCAAATTGTTTTTTCAGTATAGAATTAAGCCTGTAGAAACCTAGATTTATTTAAAAATTAATAACTTAAAAAGAACGGCTGAAATAGGTTTCTCCTTTTGTCCTTCTCCAAATTGCTGATTACTCTTCTTAAAATCCAAGTCCTTGGAAAACAAGAAAACAAACAAATAAACAAAAACCCTAACAGCTATGTAAATTACACAACTGACATTTGAGAACTTTTGTTTTGTTTTGCTTTTTAGTTTTGTTTTTTACTGAAAATTTCAGTGAGCTCTGTGGGCAAGATAAGGCTTTAAGGCATAAGAGCAACCACTCTGGCAAGATATGGAAATTTCTAGATAGAAGACTTAATATAGCTCTCTGGAATTTTTCTTTCAGACTTGACAACCTGTAAATGTAGGTCTTTGGGCTTTGCTGTAACAAACTGTTTCAGTTTTCAAATGGGCTGTGGAAGAAGTCCAAAAATGAATGCATCACATATCTAGGAATAAGGTTACCTTCCATCCTTCCATAAGGTTTCCACATGAGTTTCAGAAAAGAGACTAAAAGTTTTACTACCCGTGTTGTCCGTCCCCCCCCCCCCCCCCCCCAAGAAAGATAAATAAAAATCCTTCAGAACTTATGCTGACACTATTAGTTGACTAAAGAATATACCAAAATAAGCCAAGGATCTAAGTTTTTTCTCAACCTGTCTTGCAATGTCAGATCATATACAGATTACTTGATCTCAAAACAAAATAAAGCAAAACCAAAAACAGTTTGCATTAAAAAATATATATTAGCTGTCACTGAAAGACATAAAGTAAGTTTAAAGTGTCTTTCCAGAATAGCACTCATCCACTCAAAAGAACTGCAGCTATGATATTCAACATTATGTCATCTGAAAATGCTTTCATCCTACCTATTTGTCATTGGTTAAATAATACTTAAAGGAAGCACAGTATCTGTAAGTGTTGGCCACATACACAGGAATGGATCATGGCCAAGGCAAGGTCTTTAGGTAAGGTCATATCAGCATGTCAAAGACAGACTCTTGAAAAAGGGGAAAAAACAGAAAAAAAAAAAAAAGCACCATCTTGAATGAATGAATGAATGAATGAATGAATGAACGAATATTATTGCATGAATCAACACAGATAGCAACAGTGACCTGAGCTATAGGTTATGCAGAAAAAATTCCTTGGTGTTTTGACTTTTTGGTGTGCAGAATATTTAGTAGAAGACAGGAAGCAAATGAAGTATCTATTTCTGTCATAGCTTCAAAGAACAAAACTCTTGAAATGCCTTCTCAATAAATTCATAACTGTATAAAAGAATATTCTGTGAAGTTTATAGAATCATTGTAACTTGAGAACCTTTGCTGAAATGACCTTAAATTGGAACCACAAATTCTACCGAGGAAGCACAATGATTTTCAAAGGAGACTGAAATACGTGTCTCAGAGTTATGGGTGCTCACATATTCTTAATTTAAAACAGTGGAGTTATCACTAATCTATAATATTATCCCTGTGCTGCAGTTCTTTTGTGTGCTTAATTACCACTATAATGAATGAAGCATTTCATCAAGATAGTTACAGAGATGGACTTCAATATGTCTTTGTTTGTGATGATTTATTGTGAAAGTATTGTATTTGGCAATAGTGAGAATAGAAACATACTTTGCGTCTTAAACTAACAACTAAAATCCCAACTGTACAAACATGTAGGCGAGTGTTCATTTTTGTGCATTATGAATATCTCTTTGCAGAATTCAGGACTGGACTACAAAATTTATATATATTTTTTATTTGCTTTAGAACTTTTCACTTTGACTGTACAGTTGATCTTGTTTTGTGTAAGTTTTCATACCTTTTTTTTTGAGTAGTACATCCTCTAGCATATTTCCTTAAACTCTCCTTTGTATGTTTTATTTCCTGTGTTACAGTTTCTGCACTACAATATTCTAGTTAGTTTTATTTCTAACTTGACTTGATATCAAGAGTGGAAAAGTGTCCTCTATTTGCTATTTGTCATGAATACAGGAACTGTTTATTTTATGAAGTATAATATTCCATGTCTTTTTATGAACTGGTAACTGCCACACATCATCAGATTAATTTTTTTACCTAATGCTGTGGGATTTGTACCCACTATCTTTAGGGATGGATCTGTCCTTTCATGACTGGTCTGCTCTCACTGCTTGTCAGACCATACAACTGTGGGAAGTATGTGGTCTACATTAAGGATCATGTAGGTAGCAGTGGACACATTCTAACAGATCTATGTACAGTGCCATTGCAGACGCCTTGTAAAACGGAGAAAATCACACTAAATAGTAAAGGAATGCTGCTTTTCAGTCTTTTTTTTTTTTTGTGGTATTTTTGATGGATCCTCTTACTCAAAATCTATCAACTCATCTGATACCACTGGAACCTGTGAAGTGTTAACTCTTAACCTCATCCTTTTGGAAGATGACTTAAAACGGGTAAAAGGATGTGTATTATGTGGAGAAGGGGGATATATATTAAAAAAAAAAAATTATGCTGTGATAGGGATAAAGGGTGGGGGGGCTGATGGTTTAAATCTCCGTGGGCCTCGGAATCGAGCCTGTTTCAGTCAGATTGTGGCCCAGCTAACAAATCCAATAGCAGCTAATCTGATCATCTGCTCTCTAGTTTTCATGCTGTGTTTTCTTCAGAGTTTCCTCTCCTAGTTCCAGTCTGTGACAGTGTGATAAGACACAAGAAATTTAGTCATCATTGCTACTGTAAAGGAGCTCAGAGAAGGGATTATGATATTCCATAACCCTTACATTAGACACGGACAGGGGCAGCCACTGCTGTGATTACAGGCCTGAACACTGCTGTTATTTTTCCCACCTCCCTCCCACTCTTCACTTATTTATTTAGTTAGTTAGTTGTTTTATTTTTATTTTTTTTTGTGTTAGAAATATTCACCATCACAATCATCATCCCAAATCTTGTGCAGAACTCAGAAGTTGTGCAGCTCAGAAAGTTGTTACACTTCTAACCAACACAGCCAAGATAACTCTCAAGCAAGTTATCGAAAACACTCATCTGCTAGTCAGTCATTATTAGGAAATTCAAACAGTGTAAGCTGAACAAATCAACATGGAATATAGAGAGGATGCCACAAGGAGCATTGATTTGGGAAAAAGTATAGTTTACTGCTGAGGCAACTTAGAGATTATGTTGCTTTCCTGTTTTCTTCACATGGCAATAGCTATGAGGAATATATTATTTGCAGTACCTTTTGCTTCTGGTTATCAAGAAGGTTTCCAGTGTTGTTACTGAGCCCATAGCTATACTTGTGTTAATTGACATCCCAGCAACAAGTCTTTTTATGTCATCTGTGACTCCAATCCTCAAAAGAAAGTTATACCTGAAAAAAGTAGAAGGTTTTTTTTTAGTAGCAAAGTCACACCGAAAAATAAAAAAAAAATAGGTGACAATGGAAGTCAGATTGCTCGCTCTCAAAGAAGTAATAAAATGGTCTGGAAATGCTCTGTTCTGTTATTTGTTTGCTTATAAAGCAAGAAGTGAGTGAGTTTTTAAATTGGCTTGAGCTGTTGGTTAAAGACTGCTTATTGTATTTCAAACAGAGTACCCATCACTGGCATTGTTATTTTCTTTGCAGCATTATTATAAGGAAAGGTACTGTATGGAAATGTAATCCATATGCTTCCGCCCAATGAAAGGGTTGCATATGAAGCAAGGGGTAGAGGCAGGGCAGGGTGTTCAGCTGGGATGTTCTATGTCTCTGCACACATGTGGTATGCAGTGCTGCACAGCTCGGTGAGGAGGGCTGGGCAGGTCCAGGAACAGAGGTATGTCTGTTACTTGATAGGCTCGGTAGCTGCTTCTGAAGCTGTATCTGAAGATTTCATTGCAGATGAAGTTTCTGACAGAACACTGCAGTGGGTTTACGTGGCAAGGTTTTGGTAGCAGAGGGTCATAGGGGTGGCTTCTGTGAGAAGGATCTAGAAGCTGCCCCATGATTGGTAAGGGCTCCACTGCTGACCAGAGCTGAGCCAGTAAGTGATGTTGTTTTGCACCTCTGTAAGAGCATATTTAAGACAGGGGAAAAAAAATATAAATAAAAAAAACCCACGCTGCACCACACAGCAGCTGGGAGAGTGAGAGGAGTGAGGAATAGCCTTGCAGGCGCCAAGGTCAGTGAAGAAGGAGGGGGAGAGGTGCTCCAGGCGCCAGAGCAGAAGTCCTCTGAGGCCTGTGGTGAGGACTGTGGTGAAGCAGGCTGTCCCCCTGCAGCCCATGGAGTACCACAGTGGAGCAGGGTTCCATGCTGCAGCCCGTGGAGGAGACCACGCAGGAGCAGGTGACCTGGCAGGAGCTGCTGCCTGTGGGGGATCCAGGTTGGAGCAGTTTGCTCCTGAGGGATGGACCTCGTGGTACGGACCCATATCTGGAGCAGTTCTTGAAGAGCTGCTGCCTGTGGGCAGCCCACGCCGGATCAGCTCAGCAAGGACTGCATCCCCTGGGAGGGACACCACAGCACAGGGGACAAGAGTGACCGAGAAGGAGCGGCAGAAAAGAAGCGCTATAGACTGACCATAACCCCCATTCCTCCGTTCCCCTGCGCTGCTCGGGGGGAGGAGGTGGAAGAGGGTGGATGGGGGGGAAGGTGCTTTTGCTTTCTTTCCTTTGTTTCTCACTTCTCTAGCTTGTTAGTAATAGGTAATAAATCTTACTATCTTACTGTTTTGCCCATCACGATAATTACTGTGCGATCTCCTCGTCCTTATCTCAACCCTTGAGCCCTTTTCATCGTATTTTCTCCCCGTTCCTCTTTGAGGAGTGGGAGTGAGAGAGCGGTTGTGGTGGAGCTCAGCCGCCCACCTGAGTAAAAGCACCACAAACACACGCAATCACCACCAAACTCTGAGACAGGAGGAAATGGTTAGATTACAGGAATGAAAGATCTGTAGTCTCTGTGGCTACATGTAGGACCAAAAGAGGTGCCTGTTGTGTGCACTGGACCCCCATTGCCTAATATATGATTCAGATCACATGCTAGGCATTTGCCTGCAAGTGAAGACCAGTTGAGCAAAGCTGGGAGCTCTGATCACAGTGGAGACTGCTGGCTGGATGGCTCGGGAGAGAGACCTTTGGCTCATACAGAAAGGATTTCCAGTCTGGTGATCATCCCCTTGTACTCTGCTCTGGTGAGGCCACACCTTGAGTACTGTGTTCAGTTTTGGGCCCCTCACTACAGGAAGGACATTGAGGCCCTCGAATGTGTCCAGAGAAGGGCTATGAAGCTGGTGAAGGGCCTGGAACGTGAGTCCTATGAGAAGCACCTGACGGAACAGGGGTTGTTTAGTCTGGAGAAGAGAAGTCTCAGGGGAGACCTTACTGCTCTCTACGACTACCTGGAGGGAAGGTGTGGGGAGCTGGGGTCAGCCTCTTCTCACAGATAACTAGCAATAGGACAAGAGGAAATGGCCCCAAGTTGTGCCAGGAGAGGTTTAGGTTGGAAATTAGGAGACATTTGTCCTCAGAAAAGTGTAGTCAGGCATTGGAATGGGTTGCCCAGGGAGCTGGTGGATTCTCTGTCCCTGGGGGTGTTCAAGGAAAGGTTGGACGTGGTACTTAGGGACATGGTTTAGTGGGTGACATTGGTAGTAGGGTGATGGTCAGACCTGATGATCTTGAAGGTCTTTTCCAACCTTGTTGATTCTATGATTCTATGATAAAGGAATAGTGATCTACCTTACATAGAGCTTGAGACTTTAACTCTGAAACAAGATCAGAGGAGAATATGTTTAAGTGTAATGTACTTAAAAGATAGCAATGTAAATATTATGTTAATACTTTATATTTGAATATATGCTAATACTTATATTTGAATATATGTAATCACAATGAACAGAGGAACTTTGAGGGACATATTATCATCAGTAATTCCTACCAACAGGTTGTGTTTAAAATTTAAACAAAGTATTCCAAATATGGTTTACTATATTTGATGCTATTTATAATAGTTTATGTGTGCATTAATTTTCTTTTGAATTGGAAGACTTACATGTTACTATCTCTTTGAATGTTGATTGGAAACTATTAATTATGATTTATCAAAGTTTTTCATACAGTACTGTAAGGTTTAACCCAGCAGTGTTTTCTGGAAACACTTAATGCTTTCTTTAAGAAAAATGTCTATGTATCCTTTCAGAGTTTGTTGTTGTTGTTGTTGTTGTTTTGTTTGTTTGTTTGTTTTTCTGAGACACAGACAGAACAAAGGTAATTCAGAGGCATATATAATGGCTTAGCAGTCACTTACCACCTGACAAATGCAGATGGATTTCATTTCATTTTTACAAAGAATATTGAAAAGATTAAATATTATCACAGAATAAAAATTCCCTGGTAAAAGTAAGCTGTGAAAGACTATGCAACCTTTTCTAAACAACAACAACAAAAAACAACCAACCAAACAAACCTGACAGACAGCTAAGACTTATAGCAAGATTTCCTATTAATTCATAATATTTTATGTTAGGAGATTTAGCATGCCTCGTGGGTAGAAATGACAAAATAAACAATGATAGCTTTTGCTAAGTAGGTGTGCAATCATCCGTACAAAAACCAACCAAACAAACAAACAAAAAAACCTACAAAAAAGTAAAAACAAACAAAACCCCCAAAAACTCCAGCACATTCCTCTTGTGCATTTTGAACTTCTGTGTTGAAGCTGATTACCATCAATATGTCTTAGACATTTTAATTTGATTAAAATCTTTTTCAATTTCTGAAGCATATTTTCCTGCATTGGCCCTACCATCTCAGATACTGCTGATATCAATAATCAAAGTGATCCAACACAAGGCATAATCATTTTCTCAGTTTGCCTAGCCCATTAAGATGGATGATAAATGACACTTTTATACGTATATATATATATTTTGCTTTCCTCCACTCATGCAAAAATTTATTCCAGAAAAATATATCCAGAAAAGACTTTGAAAGACACCCTACTTGGCCTTAAGCTAATCAAATTGGGAACTCAGCTTGTCAGAGGTCAAGGTTGTAGATGATTTCCTGTTTCCTTTAAAACTAAAAGAAACATAAAAAGATCCCAAACTTTTGAGCCGTCACCATAGGGATTTCAGAAGATGATTGAGGCTGGAACAAAGCATACCCTTTTGCTTCTGGGTATCAGGAAGGACTTTAATGGTATCATGACACTGATCACTGAATTCAAGGTCACAGTCATGTCATTGTTAATGAATTCCTAGTGTGGTGGCCCAAAATATTAGTATACAGCAGATAAGAAGCAATGAATATTACAAATGCTTTTAGACATTATTTATAACAACCCATGATAAAGCTTTATGTTGTCTACTCATGGTAAGTTTAGACACTTAATTGTGTCTTTCATGTTGTGTGAATCAACATAAAAAAACAACATGTTCAAATTCTGCTCAGATTTTGTGTATATATCACTGTATCAAGGAAATTGAATAAATTTCTTGAAACCCATGTTATAATTTTCTGAAGTTATTTAATCCTGACTAAGTAAAATATTGATAACACAGTAATCTGCAATGATTTTCCGTCTTTGCTGTTTTTCTCAGGATATAGTCAGTTCACATTTCTTTGTGATTTGCACATATTCAAAGTCAGATTAAATTAGGGCAGAGCTGTCTCAGTGAAGCCTACAGTGACAGAGATGTCCCTAGCTGCAGGAATTCGCAGTTACGACTGCCTCTTTTCTCTGTCCGCTATAAATATTTCAGTAGGTCACAAAAGAAGCCAGATACACAATTCACAATTATAATGTGCTGGGACTGGCTTGCTTTTCATTGGGTTAGAATAAATCAATACTTTTTAAAATTCATTGTTATGAAGTATGCATTACATGTATTATACCCATTTAAAGAACATAGTTTTCAAAAGACTTTATATAAAGGATTTTTATTTATTTTATTTTATTTTATTTTATTATTTATTTTATTTTATTTTATTTTATTATCTTATTTATTTTAATATTTTATTGCCATAAATGAGCTAGAATTATAAATCAGAAACACAGAAAATGTCAGTGAGGCTTGCAATCACTCTTAGAACCTGTTCTTGTTTATAGCATCTGTCTCTTTCACTGTTAAAAGCAAACCTTTCTTACACATTACAGTACAGGTGAGCTATACACTTCAAGTTTCAAGTTGTTGATCTATTGGTAGTTTAAGCAATGTGCTATATAAAAATGGAAGAGTAATTGGCTCTGACACAAGACTGAATTCTGGGTTTTGGAACTATGGCAAGCAGAGACCAAGCCAAGGTTCTAGCAGACATTTCCCTGTGCTTCTACAGATTACTGTAAACATTCAGCAATTCTGACACTTCTATTGGTGCCTGTGTGGTACCAACAAAAGATAACAACCTAGAATGGCTAAAGAGAAACAGAAAAGGTAGACCTATCTGAAAATAAACTCTAGAGAAGTCTTCTCCACTTCTTTCTATCAGATACAGTCTGAGTGATGTTTTCTCTGAAACAGTGGTCAGGTCAATGTTAACCCAAAGCATGTGGTGACATTTTAGTTGCTACCTAAAAATCTGCTGACCAAAAACTAAAGATAATATAGTAGTTAAAATGCTTCCAATGTGAAAAGTAACACTTAGATATAATTATTCTATCTAATTCAGACCTTTCAAAAATTCCCTGCTATTTACCAGCAGACTCTGGCTCAAACTTGTCAAAAAGCTTTCCTTTCCACAAACCTAACACAATCAGGTCCTGCCAGATTGCTAGAGTGTCCCATCAGAGCTCTGGAGCCTCCTAAATTTGTAAAGACTTTGGAATAATGAAACAGAAGCAGAGTACTTATGGTTGCACTGTTTGTGAATAGAATACCTGGTCTTCCCATGCAATTTTTGAAGTTTTAACATGATACAAAAATTTAAGAGAAAAGGAAATGAAAAAGTGGATATACTAAGATATCCAGGTAGGTATTTAATTAATTGATGTGCAGGCTAAGGAATAAATCCAGGAACATACCTTAATAACTGACAGATAATTTATTGTCTGTTTATGTCTATGTTTATTTATATGCTCAGCTGAGCAAGCAGCACTGAGAAATCAAGGTAGGAAACTGGATGAAGTTTTTAATTTTTAGACTGCGCCTAAGACATGAAAAAAATACATCCACCCATTAATACCTTCCTGAATATGATGCTTCTAGCTGGAGTATCCTTCTGTCTGTATTTTCCTCTTCATATTTTAAACAGACTTAAATAAAATTGACACCAGGCTTGTTCACAAAAGATATATTTGTAAATCAGCATTTTCAGCATTTCACAACCATAAAATTATTACACAAGCTTTCCTTTTAGTAATTTTTTTTTTTTTTTTTTTTTGTAAAATAATTTGAGAACCACTTGTTGTAGAAATAGCTAAATAATAAGAAGCAATTTAGGTCATAACTAGATGTCTATAGGAAATAAGCATAAGTAATGAGACAAATTTGGCTGTGTTCAGGATTAGAAGAATCTTATCCTAAAACAGAAAAAAATACCTTGAATCCATACTGTGTACTAAGGAAATCTATGGTAACTGGTATTCTTATTGTCATAAGGTTACATTAGTTAAGGAATTTGTGTGCACCAATACTGTATAATTTTATTTATTTATTTATTTATTTGTTACAATAGTTTAACGTGCATTGCTCTTAAGTGATTAATGTAATAGATGGCAGATAGTAGATAATAAATCTTGACAAATAGGAAATCATATCTGAACAGAATGTTTGATTGCTGTCCTGTGCCAAAAGGTTGTCCTGTCCCTGCATTGCAAGGGTTCTTGGAGCAGCATCTTCAGCTGGATTGGGAGAGGCTCTGCAAACTACTACTGTTTTGCTCTACTGGAAGTTTTGCTACTCAGCCACCCCTGTCTTACCTACATACAACACTTTACTTAAATGTCTTAACTACATGGAGAGAACTGTTCTTTCCTGCAGCAACGACTTCTATTGGTCATCTACGGATGTCTTATCAATGCAAAATTTGACCATTTTTGCAGCAGCAAGAATGGAGGACAGCCTCTGGACATTCCGCCAAGTGTGTTAATCAATGCATTTAAGCATACTAATTGTATATGACACAGCAGGAGCTGCCTTGGGAAATTTCTAGAACTGACCAAAAGTTGCCACCTGGAGCTTTTCTGTAACAGTTGATTTCTTAATTGCAAATGTTCAGCCTATTACCTAGTTTCAAATTGGTCCCCTCCCTGTCCCAAACCAATCTATTACCTTATCTATATATGTGACTGAACTCTCTATTCGGATGACTGAATTAATGATTCAGGTGAACTGAGTGTGCATACAGACACAGCCAGGTTACACAGCTACACCAAAATTATTACTAAAGAATGAACTTGATTTTCACACTTACATCTCTCATAATCCCATAGCCCTTGACAAATTAAGGTTGATTCTGGTTGGGCTGGACTGTTTGAGAATATATTCCTTCCCTGAGTTCTCATCTACATTTCATGGAATATCTCTCCTTAAAGACACCAACACACAAAACAAACAAAAAGCAAGCAAACAAACAAACAAACAACAAAAAAAAAAACCTTGAGTGGTGGCCAAGCTCAGAAAAAGGAGAAATATCTGTTGCCCCGAAACAGTATGGTAATAGTTTGACAAAGATAGCACCTGCAGAAAATATCAGCATATTCCTAGCAAGGAGCAAGGCAATGGAGCAGAGCTGAGGCATGCTTCAGAAAGCACATAGGAATCAGCTTTAAATCTGAAAACAGGTCTACTTAAAGCTAACCTGGAAAAGTAAGATCCATAAACAAAAGGGAAAAGCACTGTTACAAGCTACTTCTTGCACAGATAGAAAGAGGGGATATGGAAAGTACAGTCCTTTAACTAATCATCCTTACTCAGCTGTACTGAAGGTATATTTGATGTTAATTTGTAATAATAATAATAATAATTAATAAAATAAAAGACGGAGCTGTTTCTGCAGTTTCTAAACCAATAGGCCAATTCTACTCTAATCAATTTCCAAAAACATTCTGTTCCCATTTTTGACTATGAGCACATGTTGATTAGTCCCCATTAGTTTCCCTAATGCCTAAATTAAGGAGGAGTGGATCTGAGTTTTCAGCATATGGAGTTTAGCATTTTTATTGTGAAGAATCACACCCGCAGGAGTGAATTGCATGCATTGGATTTGGGAGACGGAATTTAGTTCTCGATTCAGCAACTGACCAAATTTTATGATTTTAGAAACATTGTGTAACACCTAAGCATAATTTTCTAATCATCATAAGAATTTTCTATCATAAACACTTCCACCAGAAGTATTTTATGAACTATTGATTTTGCTATAAAATAGTTGCATCAAGAGCTGACAAGTGCTATAGAATTTCAAGTTACTGTGTTTGTATGCCCTGAGCTGTATTATATTATTTCTAAGGTACCTACGTATGGCTCAAAATTATGTTTGAATAAATAAAGTGGAAACAATAACCTAGAGATTTTTCATTATTGCAATTACACAAAATTTGTATTTAATGCAAATTTAGTTACCTTTTCTATAGCCATATATGATATAACCATTGAGCACAAAGAAAATCTAGAACCAGAAAGCAAGTGAGAGACACTTTTCTGTTCTTTATTTTCACTGATCAGAGTTAATCTGGAGACAAAATATCAAAAGAGCTTCAAAAGGACAGTGAGATGAAACTATTACCGGCTTTCTGGTGCAATAGCATTTTCAAAATTTCTCTCCAGCCACAGATGTTTAAAGACTGGGGTTCTAAACCTAGAATATGTAATTATTTGACATATACCACAGGAAAGTATGACTTCCTTATACCAGTTGCACAAATTTTACTGTGTGTTTTTTGCTATTAGTACAGGTAACTAGGATCCAGTTTTTGTATAAGTTTCCATATATTACCATAATAGCAGCTTTATGCCTGGTAGTTACTTGCTTTGTTTTTCATTCTCATTTTATAACAGCATGCCTAAAGCCCATCAATATTCAAGTTAGTACTTTAAAATGAAACTATAAATTTCAATTTGGAGAAAATAAGCCCTTATTCAAACTCATAAGTTTTAAATAACACATTACCATTGGCTACATTAAGTTTGCATTTCTAAGGTTATTTTATGCATTTGACAATAGATGTTCCACTCTGCTCAGGAATGGAGAGCAAATGCATGTGAAATGTAAGTCTGCTTAAAATGTAGGAATTTATTAGAGCTGTCAGTCAGCAGTGACATGAGAGTTAAATTATTTCTGAAGATATTTGAGTTGATTTTTGCACTTTTCATTGTCTTTATCCTCTGAAGTTTGAGTATAAATAACTCTTTTGAAAGGTTTTCTTCCTAGATTGGTTAGTGCTTCCTAAAAAAGAAAAATAAAATGAATCCAAAAATAGAGTACTATGTGCACAAATTTCTTAAGGAAATAGCTATGTAGTATTTGAAGAAATGTTTAATTTTTTTTTTTTTTTCTATCAGTCCCGGAAGAGCCAGATTGGTTTATTTCTATTTTTGTTGTTGTTTAATTTACTTTCTTTGAGAACAATGATGACTAACATATTTTTCTTTTGAACAACAAGGAAATTGTGTGAAGGCATTGCTTTTCCTAGCAGGAGTGATTCTTATTCCTCTTTACATCTTTTCTTGTTTATTGCATGAATGGACTATTAGAATTGATCTTTAGGAAAACAATTCCTTTTCACTTGACTCATTTTTTATGATCTTCTGGTGCTACTGCCTGCATTTCTTAAGCCTGTGCTATTCTACAGAAATTAGAATGAAAAACAATTACCTTCCATGTGAAATATTATATATGTGGGCCAGTGCAATCATCCTACCTTCCATCATTCTGGTTGTTAACTTAAGAGCTTTTGCATGTCTAGAGTCACAAACATAAAGAATGAAATCACTTTGCACAGTCTCCTAGAGCTAAGGAGCTATCTGCTTAGCTCCCATGTACTATGTCAAAAAACGAGTGTTTTTGCTAATTACTTAAAACTGCTTACTCTTGACTCAGGTATTAAAATGTAACTAAAAATTTAATAAGGAGGTGTAGTGACAGTTTTTGGACTCTTGCATTCACATAAATATGATCATGCTAAGGAAGAAGAAATTGCCACAACACTAGTATTGTTTGCTGTGTGATGACAGGAAATTCCTACGGTAATTTGGACTGCTGAGATGTTTTCACATACAAAGGTCAAAATTCAGTCATGGCATAAAAAGATGAAACTTCACAATGTAAATTTAGCTTGCCTGTAACTGAATAAAGAAAGTAAGTATATTTTCTTCATTTAAGTGATTAATTCTCACACAGTAAGTTACACTGCATGCATAAATTTGTCATGCATTTCTCCATTATAGGCATAGCTCTGTTTCCAAAGAGGGTATAATGACCTGCCATCTTTGCTGAATGACTAGATATCCGGAAGGTCTCACTGTTGATTTTCGAGATACCTTGTCCATTGACCAGGATACCTTGCCCAGGAGATTCAGGCTCTTTTTTTGTCTGGCTGCATTGATCCAGAGTTCCTGTGGAAAACATGCAGTCAATATGGTGGGATATTTGCTGTGGCATCAGGAGGTCTGGGCTGCAGCCTCTGCCCCTGTGCAGAATGAAGTAGAATTTAATTTCCCAGTCACACCTCGTATTCCCAGCACAGCTTCTTCTGAAGCCCTAGCTCCTTGATATTCCACTGTATTTGCTTGCCTCTCTATCTGAGTATCTGGGTAGAGATCCTGTCAGAGAAGGGGACTGGCTCTTCAACAGTATGGACAAAATGCACTCTGGACTTTTGGCTTTAAGAAATTGAGCTTAAAATTCAACAAAACTACACAACGGTACACAGGTATTAGACTGGCTGAATCAAGGTCTTCAGGGGAGCTCTCTCTCTTTCATACTGCTGATGTTTTTATACAAAGGAACAATCCATCCATTCATGGAAATAAAAGGAAGGCCACAAGGATTAAAGTGTCCAAAAGAGAGGAGTTTAATAACAGATACCATTTAAATACCGAAGTGGTCATATCAGCTGTGCAATCTAAACAATAGACATGGTCAGTGCCTTGAATGCCTGAGATTTCATGGTCAAACTGTCAATCTATTCCCAAGCCAAAATATTTAAAATTTAGAATTAAACTGCAGCTTGCAGGTGAAATCTGGAATTAGTAGCAGCAGTTGAAATTGACAGGCACAAGGTAATGTATTGTATGACCCAAATATCTACCTACAAGGAATCTAAATGTTTTGACAGACTCTGATGAAACTACGGCAAAGCTGACCAACTGAAAGCTTCATCTTCAGCCTGCCCTATTTGAATTATTCCACCAATCTCTCAGCCAAACCATCAAATAGAAAATGACATTACCCAGATATTGTATTGCAAACCCATTGTGTCTGCAAAAATCTGCCTGGTTGTAAATCAAAACCCTTTGTCAAGCAGTAGAAACAAGGGTAACTTGCTTTAAGTGATGGAAAAACAGCGTACAAAGGAATTTGATAATGCCAGTAGTAGAGGTCATACCCATTAGGATAATTTCAGCCCATTTGAATAAACAATGCCACTGCTCCAAGTAAAATACAAAAGTAGATGCTCCAAAGCAAGTCATCTCACATGAACACTTGAGTCTTTGATATTTAATGGGAAAAAACAGGGCAGGAAATCAAACTAGAAGCAATTATGTGAGATGACTATTCAAAAGATTGCATACTGGAGTGTGTACAGGTATCTTTTTCTCTGGGTCTTGCAATGTTCAGCAATACTGTTTCTTGTAATACTGGCACTATTATAACTTAGTAGCCTGCACGGTAGCCATGTGTGCTCTGGAATTTTCTGTTTTCATAGTTTTCAAGGGCGACCAGTAGATATAAAAGATACATATCATTTGGAGAACAAAGGTGTATTGCTGTAGCAGCAGTTCAGCTCCTGAAGGAGTTCCTGCAGAGGAGCTCCACTTCGCTTGATGCATACTTCTGCACATATTTTTCAGTACTGCCATTCATAGAAAGAGATATGATCAGTAAGTATGATCAATTTTAGGCACATTTGACTGCTCCACAGACCCCAAAATAAGGTCAAGGAAGTGGAGTCAAGTGGCGCTAGTGTGCTGAATTGATCAGGGTGGAGAAAAATCTTGCCATGAAACTAATTAGGAACAGGCATACAAACCATGTCTTACTCTCCAAGACCACTTTGTTTTATTGTGTTCAAAGAATTGCAGGAAATTTGTGAAAAAGGCACCCACAGATGATGAAAATTGTCACTTTGGTTCCTAAAAATAAAATGACACAGGTCAAGAACTAGGGGGAGTTACATAAAACCTGCTGTTGTGGTTTAACCCGGCTGGCAGCTAAACTCCACACAGCCGTTCGCTCACCCTCCCCCCTCCCTCTCTGGGATCGGGGAGAGAAATGGGAAAGTGAAGCCTGTGAGTTGAGATAAAGTCAGTTTATTAAGACAGGAAAATAACAACAACAACAACAACAACAACAACAACAACAACAATAATAATAATAATAATAGTATTACTAATAATAATGTGTACGAAACAAGTGATGCACAATGCAATTGCTCACCACCCGTTGACCGATGCCCAGCCTATCCCCGAGCAGCAGGCCCCCCTCCCTCCCCAGCTAGCCACCCCTATATATTGTTCAGCATGACGTCAGATGGTATGGAATACCCCTTTGGCCAGTTTGGGTCAGCTGTCCTGGGTCTGTCCCCTCCCAGTTCCTGCCGCACCCCTAGCCTGCTCGCTGGCAGGACAGAGCGAGAAGCTGAAAAGTCCTTGGCTTGGTGTAAGCACTGCTCTGCAACAATTAAAACATCAGCATGTTATCAGCGCTCTTCTCATCCTAATCCAAAACATAGCACCCTACCAGCTACTAGGAGGAAAATTAACTCTGTCTTAACTGAAACCAGGACAGGTATCCACCCCTTATTCCATACCATTTATGTCATGCTCAGGTTACACTCTTTCCAATACATTCTAATTAATCACCATTTTCATCTATGGTATATAGCAATCATGGCAGTGATGACATACAGTATTATATGATAATTAACATACTACAATTCAACTCATGGTCTATTCTCACCCAGTATTAAATCCCCTTGAGGTACACACCGGACCTCCCCATTCTTTTGCATTACCCACCAAGTGCATCCAGGTCCCTGAGCAAAGGCAATCCCACGAATGGGTTTGCCTTTTCCTGAGGCAGGAGTAGCCCAGACTGTCTTACCCAGCATGTTTCTTACGTGCACTACAGGAACTTTATCCCCTTCTACAGTGCATAACAGGTTTGATTGGGCAGGTCCAGCTCGGTTGGCAGATCCTCTAGTATTGACTAACCAGGTGGCCTTTGCCAAATATGTATCCCAATTTTTGAATGTCCCAGCACCCATTGCTTTCAGTGTAGTCTTTAACAGTCCATTGTATCGTTCAACTTTCCCGGAGGCTGGCGCATGATAGGGGATGTGATGCACCCGCTCAATACCATGTTCTTTG
Organism: Cygnus olor; assembly: GCF_009769625.2. Taxonomy (NCBI): domain Eukaryota; kingdom Metazoa; phylum Chordata; class Aves; order Anseriformes; family Anatidae; genus Cygnus; species Cygnus olor. Next base: position 94,652,693 of record NC_049170.1, on the reverse strand, counting down.
GCCCAAGTGTCTATAAGGTTGTTTCGGAAATGAGTCCCATTGTCTGACTCAATTCTTTCTGGGGTGCCATGTCGCCATAGGACTTGCTTTTCAAGGCCCAGGATAGTGTTCCGGGCGGTGGCATGGGGCACAGGATATGTTTCCAGCCATCCGGTGGTTGCTTCCACCATTGTAAGTATGTGGCGCTTGCCGTTGCGGGTTTGAGGGAGTGTGATGTAATCAATCTGCCAGGCCTCTCCATATTTATATTTCAGCCATCGTCCTCCATACCAAAGAGGCTTTGATCATTTGGCTTGCTTGATTGCAGCACATGTTTCACAATCATGAATGACCTGTGCTATAGTGTCCATGGTCAGGTCCACCCCTCGATCACGAGCCCATCTGTATGTTGCATCTCTACCTTGATGGCCTGAGGTGTCATGGGCCCATCGGACTATAAATAATTCACCTTTTTTTCAAGCATTCTACCAGTTTTTTAGGATTTTGCAGTTGTTCAGGGGTGAATGTCCAAAACACTGGAGGTGCCCACTGCTCTAGAAACCATATCCTCCCACACTCCCTGCCACTTGCAACTATCCCGCCTCAAGACAGATCTCCGGATGAGATTCCTAAGTAGTTGTTTAACCTTAAACAAAACCTGAAGCGCATTCAGGAGACATAACAACAAGAACATGCTGGTCTGAGTATCCCAAGGATGTTTAACATCTTGGAGAACTATTATAACTAGCTCGGGGGATAAGAGGGTGGTGAAGGAGAAAGGGAGAGTGAACAGGTAGGAAAAAATATCTTCCCCTGTCCCCTCCACAGATTGACTCCCTGACAAAAAAAGGCAATAGGTGTAATTGCTAATAGTTTCTGAGATATGGTTTCTGAAGTATAGAGTCGACAACAGTGCTGAGTACAAATACCAGGTTAGAGTCATGACCAGAAATCTCATCATTTCATAAGCCATTGTTACACCGCACAGTACCATAACAATCTTAAACCAGGGCCCGGAAAGGATAAACAGCGTGACAGGGAGCACATACAGAAAGTAACGGGCTATAAAACTCAATTTGGAAAACGGGCACAGCAGACTTGAGATTAAGGCAATCAACATTGTGACTAGCAACTATTAAGCAGGTCCAATACTTATACCAATTTTAGTTTAACACACTCTGGTCAAATCTGTCATTATCTCAACCCTTCGTGCCCCACGTTGGGCGCCAAAAAGACTGTTGTGGTTTAACCTGGCTGGCAGCTAAACTCCACACAGCCGTACGTTCACCCTCCCCCCTCCCTCTCTGGGATCGGGGAGAGAAATGGGAAAGTGAAGCCTGTGAGTTGAGATAAAGTCAGTTTATTAAGACAGGAAAATAATAATAACAACAACAACAACAACAACAACAACAACAACAATAATAATAATAATAATAATGGTATTAATAATAATAATGTGTACGAAACAAGTGATGCACAATGCAATTGCTCACCACCCGTTGACCGATGCCCAGCCTATCCCCGAGCAGCAGGCCCCCCTCCCTCCCCAGCTAGCCACCCCTATATATTGTTCAGCATGACGTCAGATGGTATGGAATACCCCTTTGGCCAGTTTGGGTCAGCTGTCCTGGGTCTGTCCCCTCCCAGTTCCTGCCGCACCCCTAGCCTGCTCGCTGGCAGGACAGAGCGAGAAGCTGAAAAGTCCTTGGCTTGGTGTAAGCACTGCTCTGCAACAATTAAAACATCAGCATGTTATCAGCGCTCTTCTCATCCTAATCCAAAACATAGCACCCTACCAGCTACTAGGAGGAAAATTAACTCTGTCCTAACTGAAACCAGGACACCTGCAAAAGTCTAAATGCTGAATTGCCTTTTCTTTCTTCTTGCTTTAAGTCTTTTTGTTGTAGTTACCTCAAAATGTGAAATACAGAGACATTTTCATTTATAAATCCAATTTAAATATGAAGATAAGAGCTGGAAGTCCAGTTAGTTTGCTGCATGTTCTAGAGTTGCTATGATATGGAAGAGGTATCTATGGTGAACCTGTGTATGTTGTCTGGAAATCCTATGCCATTGTGATACACCATTGTTTTTTAAATGGCCTCATATGCTAAGTTTAAAAATACAGATCTCTGCAGTGAATGTAGCAGCACTGGCATGTCTGTTAAATGTTTCTAAGTGCACTTTGATATAATTATTTTGCCACTGAAGCAACACAGATTTGTAGATAAAACATTCTCCAATCCAGTCTTAATTACCATAGCAATGGCATTCAATTTTACAATAATGGCTGTAGAGAAAGAGGCACTAACACTTCATCAGTATCTTTTCCTAACAACTTTCCTAAACAACTCACCTCCCCAAATTATGATACCTGAACAATCTCTGCATTTAGATAGTCTGCAAGTGTGACACTGTCAACTTACCTTCTTCTCCCTGTGCTATATTCACTTGTTCATGGCCTTAAGCAACCTTTGCCATTCAACTTGTTGTTCAGAAGATTTTTTGATGAGTTCTCACTTTTTAGGCAAACAATTCTGGCCTCAAAATTTACCCTGTATTGTGTACTAGACTTAACTTCTTGGGCCCAAGAAAATTCTTATGCTCTTAAAAATTTATTTCTAGTTTCTGTAAAAAAGGGACACTGAAAACTCTGTTTTTTATTGTTGTTGTTGTTGTTTTGTTTTGCTTTGTTTTGTTTTCTTTTGTGCTGTACCAAAATTGCTATAATGAAAATTTAAGTGTTTTTGTTTGTTTGTTTGCTTGCTTGTTTCATTTTGTTTTGTTGTTGTTTTTTTGTTTGTTTTGGTTTTGTTTTGAAAATATCGTATGGTGTTGTAGTTTTCAGCAGTGAAAGTTTTTAAGAACGGTCTAGACAAGCGACATATTTGCAATGATATATTCAATCTCAACTACAGTAGGAAACAATCCCATGAGGTCACTTTCCGCCATACTCTCTCCTACAAAGGAAGGATGTTGCCAAGCAAAGTGAAGATGTAATATACACAACTGCTAATCTATGCCTTATCTATTCTTTGAATAAACAGGAGACATGATGCAACAGGACTTTGCTTATACTGCAGCAAAAGATATTTTTTGAAGAAATACCTATGGACTAATATTACATTTATAATATAAAGGAGAACAACAAGCAGCAGTATTAATTTGGCTTTATTATTTCTTCTATTTCCATTTTGCCATGGCTCACTACCTTATTAGCAATGTAAAGATATGAATGCAGAAGTGCTCATTTTATCATGACAACATTCAGTTTTGAAACTAATCTAAAATAAAACCCACGGTATTGCACAGAAAACTCAATTATGAAACAAAAGGCATCCAGTATGAAATTAAGGTAGTACATTCCATGTTTTATGTTCTGGCATTGTGGATTGTTCCAGGGTTTTTGCTGATAAACCTCAAAAAGCTCACATAGCCAAGAGCAGCTCTAATGGACTGAATCTAAAATTACTCTTTCATCTACTGAAACAAATTGGTTTAATATACAGTTTTTTGTTGTCAAATGCATTAAAAACACTTGTGCCAAACAAAATTATAGGCTGCATTTGTTGTTTGCCTTGTATATTTTTGGAAGGTGGGGGGAATGGGAGAAGTAGGAAAGACAGTGTGTGGAGTTTTCCCTGCACTTGCTAACATCAGACAAGATAGCAATAAGAAGATGTAACACACACAATATGCATGCAATGTGTCTGAATTACATAGGTGTAAATCTTTTTCCTTCCATTTTTTAATGTTTGACCATGTGTAGCTAAAAAATTCTAACCTGTTGGGCATTGCAAGATAGTATGCAAATAGGCCAGCTATTGACAAAGGACTACAGTAATTCACTTTTTTGTTAATCAGGGAGTGATTATCATTCGATTCTTTTGAACTCCATCCAGCTTGCTATTCCGTCTCAACTTCAAGCAGGTGTTTTGTTGTTGCCAGGCCATGAACACAGCCCTGTGCCTGAGTCTTTCAAGTGTGCTAGCTGTGCTGATGAATTTTGCCTGCAAACTTTCCTCAGGCAATAAACTGACTAGTGCAACATGCTCACAGCAATGTTAATCTAGCTCAGGGACATGCACTGCACATGAAAGACTATTTTTACCCTAATTTTTAATTGATATACTTTGCCCACTGCAATTCCACCCCCACCCCCCTTCACTCTTTCTCTCTGTCTTTATATCTATCTACTTTTTCTTCTTATTTTATTTTATTTTTTTGGAGGCAGCAAATGGATTGAAGTGAAATGAAACTACAGTAGCTGGCAGACACAAAAGAGAAACAAGGGTGAAGTTAAATAAAATATGAGAGGGTGGATGCTCAGCAAAGAATTCACCTTTGATTTTAAAGATTAGATAAATTGGAACAGTAATAATCAGTAAATTGAAAAGTGGGGACTATTATGCATTAGTATTGTGACTAGCATAACAAATGTCTTATTTATTTATACTTTCAGGTTGGTACAATATTTTATGTTATGCAGTAGCTTAGAATGTCTTCTGGAAAAGTGTCATGGTGATACATTTTAGCTCTGCAATGCTAGTAAGAAATATTTGTAAAATAATATGATTCAATGATATTCAACACAAACAGTTTTGAATATCGGAATCTTTCACACTTGTTTAGAACATGCTTCTTAAATGCATTTGATTCATCTATTTGTATGTCATGTATTGGCTTTAATGTTTATGCACTGATTATTAAGTGTGGTTGTTAATATTCAGTTGAAAATGTATATTTATAATATTATTTTACCCATATGCATCTAAAACTTGCTCCGGAATAAAAATATAGGCAGCTGTGTGCTAACTACATACACTACCACCCCTGCTTCTTATTTTTAATATACTATATTCTAAATTCTTATAAAAGAACGGTCCAAAAAAGCTGGTATGACAAAAGAATTAGGAAAAAATCAGGAACATAGTTTCAGAGACGTTTATTGTACATTTCATAAGTTTGGGATTTTCCATCTCTCCTCAATATCTACATGGGAAATAGAGATGGGAATAATGGCAAAAAAATTGTATCCTAGAATGTCTGCTCTGTGCCATTTACTCTTAGCTAGTCAGAACTAGCACATTTTCCTTTGCTTTGTAACAATGAAATACAGAGCTCCCTCTTTTCTTCTGCTTTCTTGAAAAGGAAATTTACCCCAGTAGTTCTTGTTCTTCATCCCATTTTGTGTCTCTCTCCTCTCCTGGTTCCAGGTAGGAACACAACTAACTATTCCAGGTCTGGGTGCATGAATGAAGCATTGATGCACATGCAGAAGGACCTCCAGTTCTGTTTGCAGGGAGCAAGGTGGGAAGTGAGAAATCTAAAGCAGAAGGAGGACCACTTTTGATGTGAACTATTTGTGAAGGTTAAAAAAAAAAAAAAAAAAAAAAAAAAAAAAAGAAAAAACTGCTTTATGGGGAGAATGAACAGGGAGAAAAGGAAGATTTATGATACAGAAAATGAAAATCAGTGATAGCATTGCTAGCAGCACAAGTTGTAATCTTCCAAAGAGGCATGATTAAGCATTCCAACATATTCTCTTTTTATTGCTTATATATTTTAAGGTATGTCTTCTGTTTTTTGAGACAAATTAAATGTTTATGAACTTCTTGTGTACTTGGGAAATTGTTCTTTTCAGATGAATTTTGAACCTTGTTAAAATCTGAGTAAGAATCAGAAATATATATATATATATATATATATATATATATATACTCACTCATTCTGGTACTATTTTGGATGATATTTTAAAATATTTTCCACAATTAGTTAAATAGAACATGTATTATTTACTTTCACATCATGTAAATTAGTATACAGTATAGAGTGGTGTCTGTGCAATTGAGTATAGCAGTACAGGTGACTACCATTTAGTCAGTGAACTAGGTAAAGTTCCCTCTGTCCACCGGTGTTGATACAGATAATTTCTTCTCAACTGAAATAATTTAAAAAGTGATTTCCCTTAAGCTTTCCATTTTAAGAAATTCAGTCAGTTTCATGAATTGTTTTTTCAAATACAGTATAATTTTAGATAAAGTGAACTAATCCTAGGTGCAATAATCACGACAGAAATATACTCACAATTGCATGAGTGACAATCCTAGAGAGTGAACTAAACCTTTGTTACTATAAGGGCAAATGAAGTCAGCAGGGCACTTGGACTTCAGTTTTACAGAATTGGACTTTGAGTGGTAAGTATGGTTGAAGGCATTTCTATCCCCATCTTCTCTTCTCTTGTGCCAGACTGGTACTACTGCAGGTAGTGGTGCAAAATGTACCAAAAAAATTAGGTGTTCGAAACAACCACACTTTTTGCATGTTTTGATCTTACTTTTTTTTTGGCCTTACTTTGTGTCACGTTTTACATAGATTGGCTCACTAGTCCACTGCACCGTGGAATCATGGCCCAAATGTCAGAGCATACAAATAAGCTTCCTCATCCCATTCAAGTGCTGCAGCCTTGGGTTTATGTTGGAGCGATGCCATAACATGCTGTTTTATGATGCAGCTAATCTGATCTGACAGATAACTGCCACCAAGCAGAGCAATCTTCCCTCTTCCCTGCCTTTCTCTCCCAACCCTGGCAGTGTGTGTCTGCCTCCTCCCTTGCACTGCCAGTGGTGCTCGGCTGACTCCATGGAGGGGTGGCTTAGTGGAGTAAACTGACTGAAAACTATTCCTGCTTTTTTGTTTTCATGTTTCAAGTTTCAGTTTTCTCCTGATGTTCCTGTCTCCCCCCAGACTGGTTCCGTGGAGGGCTAGGTGAGCACATGTGCCCACCAGGAGCAGGCAGAGGAGCAGGTGGAAGCTGGTGGTCACCAGCGCCTTGGGATGCCTTTTTCTGTACCTACACCCTTCCGAGAAGTACAGCCAGTTGGCAGTACCACTGTTGACCTCCCAGGAGCCATTTTGAATTTCTGTTTGTACATTTATCTTTAAAATGACACTTAAAAATGCTGAAGAAGAAAGTAGTTATCAGCAATGCACAGCTGAATGGTCCCAACATGGATTTAAGACTATGATTAAGGTATAAGCAGAATACTGTATCGGATATAATCTTTGACATTATAATGACAAATGTTCATTATTAGCTTTTATCACAACAGATATTCAAAAAAAAAAATAATATAAAAACATTTAGACCTATTAGGAACTTTTCACACAAGTGAAGTGTCTCGTTTCTACTGAGTATGTTGTCCTATGGACTAAGTCCTAGGTTTATAAACATCAGCATAGATTTGCTTACTATGAGTTTTCAATTCATTGAGTTTTCCAGGAAAAGCCTAAAGTGGAACACAGCACCCTAAGACATGTAATTTCTTCTCATTATATGTGCAATTACTACAGACCAAACTTCTCTCTGTTTCTTTTCCATGAAAAAGCAAACTCTTAAACAAACAGTCCCAGGTGAAAGACCATAAAAGATGTATTGAAAATAAACACATTACTAAAGAACACTGTTTAAGCCATTACATTCAGTGCTTTCAAAAGAGTTCTACTTTGGCCTGTTTGCCTTGTAAGCACTTGTAGCTGACTTTTTTGTCTACAGAGGTTTCTTGATCAACACTGAGGACTTCTAAATAAAAGCTTATCCTCAGTTTATTTATAGCCATCTAAAAATTATTTGGAGTACTCAGACACAATCCCAGTTAGTACACTACTTTTTGTTTATTCAGAAATAGTGTTTTATGCAATTGGAGCAAGAATTACTACAAACTACTGACTAAGCTTCATTTTGGCAGATTATTGTGGTAGAAGTTCATGTTGGCTTTTTAGCTTTTCCATTCTTTCTCTGCAATACTAGTAAGTTATCCACAGAGCTTTGATTCATAGACTAACTGTTTTAAGGCATAAATCAGGAAAGCAAGGATTTTCAGACTTTTTTTCAGGGAAATGGAGAGAACTCGATGAGGTCGTCTGCTTGTTATCTTCATCCAGCTGGTGAAGAGACGAATGAATCTGAGTTGTTGCCAATACATAAACAAACACTGAAAATATATAACCAGTTGTGTAAATAGTCTCTAAGAAATATGGTTAGTTAATATTAGTAATGTTTGCTGGAAAAGCTTTAATGATAATAAATTTCACAAATTTAATTGTGTGTCTCACTGGTTTCATTTCTATAACCAGAATCATTAGGAAGCAGTGGAGAAAAACAACAATAACACTAATAACAAAAATAACAACGATAATATCATAAAAATATATCTCATTGTCATCAATGGATTTCTGAAATGGTTATTTGAAAATTCAGAAGGTTATTTTCATTGTCATACATTGCTACAATACTAAACCAGATTTTCTGATGTTCTATATTCAAGAAAAAAAAAAAAAAGATAAGATAAAATAAAGATAAGAATAAAAATAAAGCAAAGGAGAAGAAACAGAGAAAATAAACAAGGAAAATGAGCAGAGAAAACAGGGAATGGAAAGAGGAAAATAATCCCAACCCTAAAGAGAGCAAAAAGAGTCAGAAATTTGGAAATCAGTACCAAACTAAAAACCTGGTTCAGTACACAAATAGAGGTATATTTTAAGCAGTGCAAAGCCCTCAATTATTTATAGTACTGCTAATCACAAACACTTTCTATAATACTTTAGAAGCTGGATTAAAGTTTATCTATATTCATTATCTTTGATAATTCAGTGTTAAGTTTTAATTTTTAATAACATTAAATATAGTATTTTCCAACATAGGCACAGATGTGTAAATATGAATGTGTATATATTTGACTACGGTTTTTATACATATATGCACCATGCATATATAAGAATGACCCTATTCTTCACAACACTTTTTGTGTGGCTTTTTCATATTTTGCACATCTGGATTAAGCAGAATGGGCAGGAACGGGAAATCAATCTCTGGATTTATGTTTTAAAACCAATCACTTTAAAGTATTTATTAATTATTGAATTCACCTACTGAGCAATATTGCTAAGATATATTTACTTAGGAAAGATTTAGAACTGCCATCATATTAGTGTTCAGTTGTAGTTAATAAGCATGCTTATTTTTTCTAAACAAAAGCTGAGATGCATGATGGGAAAACAAATATTAGCATATCTAGACTGAACATGGCTTGTAGACTCCCTGGTGAGTAGTGCTTCTACAGCCAAAGATTATTTACATCATATACAATTAAGTTTTCCTTTAAGACTGATTCTTTTATACTACAGATAAAAATAAAAAACTACACAAAATCTTCTAAAGAAATATTCACGTATCTTTAGTAAAGAAAAGAATGTAGTTCATCTTTTGCAGGCCAGCCAAACCTAGGGAGTTTTATTTTATCTGTAAATGTCTACGAGCAAAATTTGGTACACAGTTTGACCTCTTCGATTGTATTTTGAGGTTGTTATTGTACTTTGCTGTCAGCTCTTTAATTAATCTTGCTGGGTCTGTAATATCATTGGGGCAGAAATAATTGCTTAAATATAAAAGGACCTGTTAAGGCAGCCACATGGGAAACAGCAATGTGGTGAAAGAGTGCATTTCTAAGATTTCGTTATTGACTGTTTAGTAAATAAATCGTAGTTTTAATTGCTCTGTCAGAAGGATCCTTCAATGAGGGAAAGGTGACTGGAGCTGAATATGGGAACACCACAGGACAGCTGTTTGGTCTGGCAGAGGGCTCCCTGCACTTGTACTATATATCCAGAGCGACCTTTCAGATTCCATGTACATAGTAACAATTAAAAGTACACAATGACTTGACAATGTTCGCTGTGACAGACTGCAGGTTGGCTGCTTCCCATAACAGCCTCCCAGGCAGAGAGGAACAAAGAGCCCAGGCCCATCTGTACGCTGTGCTGAATGCCTCATGTTCCAGAGAGCGCGCTTTGTTTCTCCAAACGCCCCAGGAAGCTCTTCAACAAACAAAACTCAAAGGTCCAGAGGAGCCCAGTCAGGACATTAATATGATAATGAATTCCGGATTACTCTGACAGACGTGACAAAGAAATAGATCCTTTTGATAATAAGTTATCGGGTTGATTAGATGGAATTTGCCTGACTCCATCACTGTTGTAGATATTTCAACAAAGTCAACAAACCTACACAGGCCATTGTTCCTGTTATCCTCTCTCTCCTTGTAGTTTTTTGTCAAGTCTAGTTCATGTCACCGATTTAAGTTTTCTTCTGTTGCACTGAAAATTCTCCTACCTGTCTGGGAAGTTGTTGTAAACCACATCCTCTACAGCATCAAACAAAGGGGAATGGCTGTTTGTCACAGGCAGTTCAGAAGAAAAAGTGTGGTTAATTTAAGGGTATGCCTTTGCTTTTCAGCTGATGTTCCTAGGCTGAACTAGCTCAGTAGGCTTGGCAAGATTAATTTCCAGTCATCCTACACAAAAAAAAAAAAAAAAAAAAAAAAAAAAGATAAAATAGTTTCCTTTCTAGCTCATCATAATAAATCTGATCCCAATTAAAATAACATTTTCTGTTGTTTACTGCCAGTGGGACACATTGGGTGCAACTTTATAGGTAAAATATGACTTTTGATTCATACAGTTCAAGAAAGTTGCATGACACTTATGTCATTTTCTGAAGTGGTGTTTGTTGAAACTCCTTTCTCCTTTTGATTCCAGCAGAGGTTGTCATAGATTTTGGAAATGTACTTGCACAGTATGTATGACTATTGAATTCTGGGGTAATTTTTCTGTCTTCTTGACTGGATCCTCCTAAAGGGTCTACCCAAAACTTTTGTTATTCCACAAGAGATCAGCAATAAAGAACATCACCTGGCTACAAATACAGTAGGTGGCTAAGGTCAGTGCCATGTCACACGAAAGACCAAAATCGGGTGGCACCAGCCAGCTGTAGTTAACAGGTATTATATAAATATAAAGGAATGTGCCTTGTGTGGAAAAAAATTGGTCATTAGCCACTCGGGAACGCCCGATTCCCCCCACGGTTTTCCAGCTGCGATCCAAGTGTGTTTAAATAAAAACTTAGTACACTTAACAAGAAGTTTGATAGAGTGTTAACAATCCTCAACTTCACGTTGAGCTGTTAACCAACAAAGTAGTCATTAAATGCTGGTAATGACTGCGTTTCTTGGGATTATTGCTTAATTATAAACTTGATAGAGTGGGTCCTGCCTTCTGACTTGGGGGACATTTTCCATTGCAGAATTTTAACTACAGACATTTCTTAATATACCACCTCAGTTATAAACCCTTGAATATAACATGAATATATATAAAGCCATAATACTGCCTTTAAAAACAGTTATTTGCACACTTCACAATTATGTTCAAACCATAACTGGTCTTGGATTCACCTCAGACAGTGGAATTGCAAAGCACAATTGTTGGTAACAAATGATTTCTCAGGGAATATGGCTTTCTTGAGGAATAAAATAAGAGTTTCTGAAAGGAATTCTGCAGTATAATTAACTGGAAGGAGTCTAGTATGTAGGCAGCACTTCATTCCAAAAAAACACCATGAATGTGATGTAAAACTGCAATAAATGTTTTGTTTTTATTTTTTATTTTTATCTCCTATTCTTTCAGAAACAAAGCAATTTTGCTTATGATGTACAATAAATTACTTCAGCAGCCATGACCTTGAAAATTCCCTAGCTATTACTGGCTACTGTGCCTTAACTTATAATTATTTCCCAAAATCTGTAGATACCATGGCTTCATGTATACAATTACAGAAATGTATTCAGGGAAGTTTTCTCCTCTGGGCTGATATCCAAGCATCTAAATATGTATTATCCCAATTGACAAGGAAAGATAAGGGGTGCAAAGTGCCACATGCTTCAAATCCCAGCACATGAGGTGGCTGTTCACAGACACAAGGGGCCTATGGAGAAAGGCAGTTTTATTTTTCTTTCTTTGCTGGTTTGTTGTTTGATTCAAGTCATCATATTGCACTAATGCATACAAATCTGCCACAGAAATCATTGAGTAGGTGGGTTTTGAATGTGTGGGTATACTAAATTTATTCCTTTTCCATAAAAAAGGCTTAAAATATTTAACAATAATTTAAAATTCTTAAAATGCCTTAGAACGTTAAGGCCACTTAATATTTACAAGCAGGGAGGCAGCTGGTAGGAAAAAAAAAAAAAAAAAAAAAAAAGATTTCATCCTTTAAACTGAATCTTGTTCTGTAATTCACAAAATACTGAGTCTTCTAATGCTAAGTAGCTAAGCAAACTAATACATCTTCAGTCTTTTTTAGACTATTCTGTTAGGTATTAAACAATGAGGAAATCAAACAAGATTCCATCTTTAGAAGCTATTAGATCAAATGTTCTTTGAAAAGAATAACATGTAGAATATATTTATTTGTACAAAATTTTAACTGAAAGTTGCACTGATAGATAGTTTCACAAATAATTTATCTGCAAAAATGCATCTAAGTATTTTTAGAAGTGTTTAGAAGATGGCTGCATTGTGAATTTTCAGGTTATTGTACTAATTAATTAATGAGAGACAATTTTAAAGAAGAATAACATCTTCTACCAGGACAAATAATATAAATGGAAGAGATGGAGAAGACTTGGAGCATGCAAGTGTTTTTAGCTTTAGCATTTTATTTCAAATTGTTGCCAGTACATGAAAGGAGGAGCTTTCTGTTGGCAATCTGAAAGGGAAGAGATACAAATATCTTTGCGTGTGTAAATCCTCTTCTTTCTTCATTCAAAAACTCAGGCTTGTGTCCACAGTGGCTTGTTGGCTCAGTTCGTCAGAAAGCCTGCAGCAATTCCCCGAGCCCTCATTTGTAGACATCACTTTGGCAATGGAACAATGCAGCTGATTCTCATTCTAAGGATTATGGTACTATATATAAAGAAAACATAAAAAGATTTACATATATTCCATGTAATTTCCCCCAATATGTTTTAAGCATGGAACAGACTTTTAAGCCTTTTATTTGGTAGACGTGTCACAAAATATATTTAAAAAATCATAATTTGTACCACATTTTATTTTCAAAAGTAATATGCACCTCATATATCATATCAGATAGATGTCCTAGTAGCTGCAGACTGAGAAAAATGGAAAAAAAAATGAAAAAATGGATTCTATTCTTCTGGGGCTAAATCACTTATCTTACTGAGTGAATTGGGGTATCATGCATGTCCCAAGTCTCTCCCATTGTTTACGTAAAAGACACTGTAAATAGAGTATGGCCCAGAGGAGGAGTGCAGTCATTGTTGCTTGTTTTTTCTTTTTTGTCATCATGAACAAGAGGGAACAGTGGTAACAAAACCTTACCTTTGCTACTTGCAGACCAGCTATGAGTGAGAAAATATTGTCCACCTTTCACAGGCTTGAAACATGCTATATTCTTAAACTTTTCCAGCTGTTTTTGACATAGAATAGGCAGAACAGTGCCTTTGTGAAATGTCTCTAACACCATAGTTCGTAACCACTAAGATCTATGCTTCACAAATGTGCTAGTACCATTCTGCACTAGATGAGAAGTACACAATCACAGAACACATCATTTACAATATTGCCAAGAAGCTATGTGGGGCACATTCAAGCCAATACATTTGAGCCAAATTTGAATTTATTACAGATTAGCCCTTTGTATCATGCCACTGCCTCAGACCACTTATTTGGAAGCCCCAAAGCCCTGTTTGCTGTATCATCGAATGACATCCTAACAAGCGATGACTCCATTTCTGGGGATCCTTTCACTGTCTGTCTGCTCACTTCTTGTTCCTGCAGGCATGATTAAACTTAGAAACACCTCAGCTGAGAAAATTCCCACCAAACAGCTTGATTTAAGACCTTGAGTTTAAACAGATCTGCAAATGGCTTAATGAAATTTTGTAACAGGCTCCTAATAGAAAAGCTGGAAAGAAAAGGAGCCTAAAAACATGCTCCTGTCACCAGCAATGTGTGAGAAAAAAATGCCAGAGTGCAGCTGAATGACAAAAGAGTAGAAGCTGGCCACTGTATGCTCTGGGACAAGATAAAGACGTTAATTTAAATTAAGTTAAATCACGTGGAACATAAATAGCTCTGAGAAGATCTGAGCCACTTTGCAGAGTTTTCTTTTGCCACAAGTACTGTGCACAAAATGCAAGTCTCTTGAGCATGACAAGACATGACAATAGTTTTCATGTACATTTTCACAGACTTGCATGAGTCAAGAACACATGGGAGGAGGAGATGATTCTCCTGCAGCAGAGATCTAGGAAACCGTGGTGAATTGTAAGGCTCTACCTGTTGCAAACACGCTGCCTTCTACCTAACTTTGCAGTAATAGACAACAGTTAAAATAAGGCAGGGTTTCACAGTCTGTTCCCTGCTGGGAACAAATTGTTTTTTTCCTTTCTGCAGAAGAGCCACAGACCCACACTGACTTGTGGTGGTTTTACCCAGCTGGGCAGCTGAGCTCCATCACAACCGCTCTCTTACTCCCCCTCCCCAAAGGGAAAAGGGGAGAAAATACGAAAAGGGCTCAACGGGTTAAGATAAATTCAGGGAGATTACTCAACAGGTATTGTCACAGGCAAAATAGACTCAGCATAGGGATATTAACCTAAGTTATTACCTATTACTAACAAACTAGAGCAGTGACAAACTAAAAGAAGCATTCCCCCCCCCGCGCCTCTGGTGAGCAACATAGGGCAATGGGGAATGGGGAATGGGGGCTGCAGTCAGTCCCTGATACTTTGTCTCTGCTGCTCCTTCACTGTCACTCCCTGCCCCTGCTCCACCTGGGGTCCCTCCCACGGGATGCAGTCCTTCCCAAACTGATCCTGCAGGGGCTTCCCACAGGGAGCAGATCTTCAAAAACTTTTCCAATATGGGTCCGTATCATGGGGTCCATCCATCACAAGCAAGTTGCTCCAATATGCCACAGAGCAAGTGCCAGACCCCCTGCTCCTGCATGGACTCCTCTCCATGGGCTGCAGCTCCGGCCCGGGGCCTGCTCCTGTGGGGGCTCTCCATGGGCCGCAGCCTCCTCCAGGCCACATCCACCTGCTCCACCGTGGGCTCCTCCACGGGCTGCAGCGTGGAGATCTGCTTCATGTGGGACCCATGGGCTGCAGGGGGACAGCCTGCTCCACCAGGGGCCTCTCCACAAGCCGCAGGGGAACTTCTGCTGCATGCCTGGAGCACCTCCTGCCCTGCTCTTGAACTGACCTTGGGGGCTGCAGGGCTGCTTCTCACTCCTCTCTCCCAGCTGCTGTTGTGCAGCAGTTTGTTTGTTTGTTTGTTTGTTTCCTTTCTTTAATCTGCCCTCCCAGAGGCATGAACAACATTGTTTATTGGCTTGGCTGTGGGCAGCCTGGGCAGGTCCCTTTTGTAGCCAGCTGGAACTCTCTCTTATGTAACATGGGGCAGCTTCGGGACTCTTCTCACAGAGGCCACCCCTGCAGCCCCCTGCTACCAAAACCTTGCCACATAAACCCAACACATGAGTGAAAGAGAGAGCAGCAACAGCATCTAACTCCATTTTACATGCCCTCAGTTACCTGAGACATCAACACAAGGGTAGCAGTCGCAACTCAGGACTTAAAGGAAAGCCACAACCTTCTATAGCAGCAGCACAAAGCCAGGAAGGAAATTTACCCTCACTGTCTGAAATGTCACTAAACACCTCCATGTAGGTAACTCTCCACTTACTTCAACACCCTCCCTACTGGTTCATTAAGACAGAATTTTACCCTGCTTTGTCGGTCAGAATTAGGTAAGCTAGCTTTCTGAGAGAGCCAGGAGACAGCAGAGACTTCTTTAGGAGACAGTGAAAATGCTCCCACAAGTCTGGTTGCTCTCACCTAACCCTACAAGGACATTGGGATGCAATTAGTTGTCCATTTTTGCATTTGTTGCTGCCATTAGGTATGGCAAGACAAACTGCCCAGTTTGCAATAGAAAATTGACTTCAGGTGACAAAAGGTAGGTGAGAAGAATCACCATTTGTTTGAAGTCACTGAATTTATTTATCTTAAAGGATTTCTTAAGATGTAGCCTTTTGAATGACATTTTTCTTAAACTTTTGAATGAGATTAGAAAACCTCAAAAAGGTATCACTATATTTACAGGAAGTGAGTGGTGAAGTTGCCCAAATTTGACAGCATCCTTATGAACTGAAAAGTCATTTATACATGCATTTTCTATAAAATCAGTTAATGTGGCAGAGTTTTTATTTATTTATTTTGATTTGTCCTAGTACAGATAATTTATCATTCAAACCATATTAGTTTTGTCACCTTAAATTCACTCTGCCAGAAGTCCTGGAGAAGTAATCAAAAAATTGTGTTCTCATTTAAATCTTATGTTCCATATTACATCCAGCAGAACATGCAATGCAAATTAAATAAACCAACTGCAACAGAAAATAAAATAGGCAAAAGAAAAAAAAATACTCAAAAGAATGTGCATCGTTTGTATGGTGTGTAAATTTTGGTATAATTCTCTATACTATTTTTGAGAATTTCTTTTTACATGCTTTTTATTCTCACCAAAATATTAGTAGTACTACATTTGGTTCAATTATAAGTGCAGGCATCTTTAAATTTATCTATCTTTTCTAGCTTTGTCCAAATCTTTAGATTCCAGATTTCAAAGGCAATCCTAAATTTTAATCTTACTCAATCCATTTTTGTAAAAAAAAAAAAAATGTATTACTATTATTCTATATGTATTATTGCATGACACTGATCTTTGTACTCTTAGCATTATCACTTTACCATATTAATAATAAATGGCATGTTTTCTTAGGATAGCCAAATGAATAGATTAAGGAGCATAGAAAAGAGAGGAATAGCATTGTTTTTTACCTGTGCATTCAGTTCTTCATGAAAGCAACTCCCAAAGTTGCTACTTCTCCCTGCACCGTAATGATATTGTACAGTGCCTTTTGGCTCTAGCACAATGTGTTATGCATCAGTGTTTAAGAGCATATTGTGCACCATTATTGCCCTCTCTCTAGAGGACTACAAACTGCATTAGTTTGAATTACCAAATCAAAACTTTATGTGCAGCAGTTCCCCCACAAGGGCTTTAGCATTTTTATGTCATAATCCCTCTATTATCCCCCTCCTCACATGCTTTATAACCATTAAGTTATTGAAAAATTCTCAACAGATGTCATCTTAAGATGAATGTTGCTGTGCCGACTGGTATCAAGGCTGGAATCTGGATATTGCTCAACTTTACTAAAAATGTCAGGGAGAGAATAGTCAGCTGTAAAAATACAAGATATGCCAGCAATGGTTGTTTTCATGTCAACTGCAACATGACTTGTAGTGTTCACAATTTTAGCTTCTAGAAGAAGCAGTTTTCATTTGATGGGTTGGCAGTAATGGCTTGAGATATGTAGCATAGAAAAAAGAAAATAATTCAAGGATTTTTTTCCCTCTCCGTTTATGATAAAAGCAGATTCATGCTCTAATCTGATTTAAGCCTCAAGTCTTAGCTTTTAGCATATATTTCTCACATTGATAATTTTTTTTTGAAATACAGAAACTTTTTGTATAGGAGTAATAATAACATCTTATTGATGGTTATGTTTTCTCCTTGCTTCTAAAGAAGTGAAATAACAAACCTGATTGCTACCATGGTAATAATAACAATTTATTAATATCTTTCCTCTTACTCCATCAGGGCATTTGTAATTTTAAACAACATAGAGACATAAAAATGTGCACTGTGGCATAATTTAGACCATCTTAAATTGAACTAAACAGTGCAAAAGACATTTATCTTCCAAAGAGGTGACAGTATGGTATTTAAATAACAGGAGATACATGGAGCATAGATACCTGTCAAAATGAGATTCAAGAACAGAGCCAGGGCCCACATTAATAAGAACTTTAAAAAACAGTGATGTTTCAGAGTAAATAAGTTGTATTGGAAACAGTTGCTGTACAAAGCAGAGGACTGGCATAATATACTTCAAATTCATCAGAATAGTCTAGCACTTTAGCTCTTTGATTCAGAGGTAATGTGACAAACCTAATGAGAGCTTTTAAAGAGATACAGTAATCAAGTCTCCTAATGAAGCAGGTATACTTGAGATTTTGACAGATTAGAGGGCTGGGCAATCACCAACAATATAAAGTTTAACAAGTGCCAGATTCTGCAGCTGGGAAGGGGCAACCCTTGCTATGTGTACATAGCCTCTGGGGGATGAGAGGCTGTAGAGCAGCCCCTCAGAAAGGGATCTGGAGGGCGGGGGGGCTTCGTTGATAGCAGGTTGAATATTAATCAGCAGTGTACCTTGGCAGCCAAAAGCGCCAACCATACCCTGAGGTGCATCAGGTACAGCATTGCTAGCTGGTCAAAGGAAGGGATTATCCTGCTCTGCTCTGCCCTGGTGCAGCCTCACCTCAAGTGCTGTGTGCAGTTTTGGGCACAACAACATAAGAAGGAGTTAAATCTATTAGAGAGTATCCACAGAAGGGCTACTAAGATGGTGAATGGTCTAGAGGGCAAGACGAATGAGGAGTGACCAAGGTCCCTTGGTTTGCTCAGCCCAGAGCAGAGGAGACTGAGGGGAGGCCTCATGGTGGCCTGCAGCTTCCTCACGAGGGGAGCGGAGGGGCAGGCGCTGAGCTCTGCTCTCTGGGGACAGCGACAGGACCCAAGGGAATAGCATGGAGCTGGGACAGGGGAGAGAGTCAGACTGGGTGTTAGGAAAAGGTTCTTCACCAAGAGGTGGTTGGGCGCTGGGTCTGGCTCCCCAGGGCAGTGGTCACAGCACTGAGCCTGTCGGAGTTCCAGAAGCATTTGGACAAGGATCTCAGACATATGTTCTCATTTTTGGGTGGTCCTGTGTGGAGTCAGGACTTGATGATCCTTGTGGTTCCCTTCCCTCTTGGGATATTTTATTATTTTATAATACTTTGCTGTAGACATGCAGACAAGGCAGGAGGCTCAAAAGCAGCAAACAGCCAAGCAGAGAATCTGCACCAGCCACAGATAAGCTTTCAAAGGACAAAGACAGTATCTTCCTACAGTTTTAAACAATCCCTGGCCTGTAGTTTTTTTGACTACAAAGAAAGCAGTAGTTTTTTGTTTGTTTGTTTGTTTGTTTTCTAGTAAGAGAGACTGCTGCTGGAGCAAGCCAGAACTGATTGCTCAGATTGCACACATACCATATAATTCAGTTAATGGAGGGTTTTTCCATAGGGTATATGACAAGGACTACAAAGATTTATCTAGTTCATGGCTTTATCTGCTATTTAGTTGTCTGGACTGCGGTAACTAGGGGGAGATTGGTTTCTGGACAGCTTTCTAGCCTTCCACTTTTCATTTTGTATCCAAAAGGCTCCTCCCTCACGTGGTTTAGCTCAGAGCTTCCAATGGTGCAAAGATGGAACAGGAGATAGGATGCACCAGATGGGAACCTGATCAAGCCAACCTTGCCTGCAAGCAATTAAAGGGAAAATGCCAAATGAAGGCCATAGAAGGCAGCACAGGTGTAACTTTTCCCTGTAAAAATGGTATTATGAATGATGCACTCAAATTGCCAGATATTCAGAACTCCCAGCAACTCTTGATTCCCACAGTTTTGATAGGAGTTGCTGGCTACTGGATACTTTTAGAAGTCCACAAATCCTTAAGTGAATAGTGAACAGGAAATCTTGGAAAAAAAGGGTGCTGATCTTTGATTTTCAAAAGTATTTAATCACAGAAATCTTATCTTGTATTTAAGTCTTTATAATTAATGTACATTGTATAGTATTCCTACTTCTCTCTCTGTGTTTTAAAAATATTCTAATTTATCTCATTACTGTGTATGCTGCTTTTGTTCTGTATTGTTATTTTAAAACTTATGCCATACAAACATTTCCGGATCTTTTGAATATGATACTCTACTTGAATTTTATTCACAGTTTATAAACTGAGATGGTTAGTGTATTCATTTATATGCTGTGATACTTTTCCAGCTCAAAGCTTTAATATTTCATTGCAGTGCTAGTATCTGATCTGAGGAAATACATTTCTGTGTATTTTGCAAGAGTCTTTTAAGGTTTTCACCATATTTATTTCCATACAGTTTTTTAGTATAGGTTTGGACTAGTTCTGCTCTTCTATCTCACACTCCCTCCGCTGGATTTGAATAGTATGTGTTGGTGGATTAATCTGCCACTAACCTTGATAATTTCTATTACTTCATTTTCTAAAAGCCCATGATCAGCTTCACTGTGAAAAAATGATTATAAAGGTATTTGTGCTACACCAGCGTTAATGAGACCTAGAACATCCCTAATTTAAAGCCAGAGTGTATTTCCTATATCTCATTTACACCTCCTTGTATGACACTAAGCAAATGTACGTTTGCAGCCAAATGACTCTCCCCATTTATTTCCAATTTTACCTGCACCTTTTCAAAATACACAGTTTTTCTCCCAAGCAGTTTTCCATCTTCTTCAGCTGTAATAATAGAAGCTAAATAATATTTAACAAATTGCCATTTCCTTGTGCCCTGTCTTCAATCCCCCATCATTATTTTTAATGGGACAATTTAACCTTTGAACTTATGTCTCTATTACAGATATAGTTGAAGTGCCCTTAATTGAAATATTCCATGCAACTTGACATTCAATATTATTTCTTTGCTCCTCTAATTATCCTTTTAACTTTCTTCTGCTTATTTGTATAAACCCTCCTCAATCTGTCTTTTTACCAGACTGTTTATATATTTTTCAAAAGCCTTTCAATTATTTGCTCATTCTACTCTTTACATACTACATAACTACATTTGACCTCTATAACCCTCCTCCCTGTTTAGATTTAGCTGAGATGAATTTCAGTTGCAGGCTCAGCAGCCATTTCTCAGATTATTTCCCAGTGCTCATCAGTAGTCTCTTCTCTGCATTGGAGAACACCCAAACAAAATCTCTTTGGAAATGCAATGTAAATTCAGATGTTCCAAGAGTGAAAACAAAGTGTCATTTTGGAAACAATCAAAACATGCTGGTTGGTTTCAATACAGGTTATGAGAAACCAGACCTAGAAATATATATTCCCAATGGTGAGAAGATCCCCATTTTCAAGTTGCATTGGATGCACACAATTTATAAAATACAAAGAAAAATTAGGCAGAATGATTCTAACACACTCCAGCAAGCCACTACAATCTGCCTATCTTATAACTTGGAGTTGTTTCTTTCCCCCTTCTCTGCCAAGACTTCTTATGCTATGTGAAAAGGTTTACTTAGTTTACTTAGTTTAATAATTTTATATGATTTTTTTTTCTGTGCAGTCTTATTCCCAGAAATGATGACAGAAAGGACTCTTCCCACAAACAATCCAACAAGCTCAGTAGCATCCAGTCTTGCACTATAATTTCATATTAATTTCCTTGTTTTGTTGTTGTTGTTGTTGTTGTGGTTGTTGCTTTTTTGCATAGCTGTTTTTCAATCAATACATATGTAAATAAAACCTACATTATCACAGTTTCTGTTCATATTACAGTCCAATTGTCGACATGTACAACTATTCTTAATGATATTTCCTACATAGTTGGAAAATTGTAGAAAATTCATTCAAAACACGAAAATGTTGATTTCTATATCCAGTGAACTTCATATGTGTTATTACACATAATAATTCTACGGCCTTGACACATTTTCCTCATTATGTTCTGTCACAGCAGGACCACTGTGTTGAATTTTTATCTTCTGGTACCCTGTCTCTCCTTGAACAAAGGGGAGAAACCGTGTTGTATGAGGGAAATATCATCTTACCAAATGAGAAAGGTGAAAGGAAGTATGAGTTACTAAAATGAGAAGTCATGTCACAAGCATACACTATTTTTGATTGCTGGGATTTTCTATTTTCTGCAACTTTTGATAAAAAAGTTCTTTTAATGACCTGTATTTGGGTATTGTCACACAACTGCCAACTACATGGTCAGAGGTAAAAAAAAGCATTTGTCTTTACAATCGTGCCACATCAGGAGCACACATACAACCAGCTATTAAGGTTCAATAGATACATGGTAAATAATTACAATGCAGTAATTTGATCACTCGTAATTGTCACCAATATTACAAAAATCTGACCTTGCTTAACCCTCATGTACCTGAATGAGTGATTTAAAAAGGTAAAGAAACTTTCTCTTCTGCAAAGGTGAACATAAAGATTCTGCAAAAGTAGATGGCTTATTTTTTTTCTTTCTATTTTTTTCCTCCTTTCTTTTTTTTCCTCTTTTCTTTTTTCTTTTCTTTTCTTTTCTTTTCTTTTCTTTTCTTTTCTTTTCTTTTCTTTTCTTTTCTTTTCTTTTCTTTTTCTTTTCTGCAGTATATGATGATCAAAAGAAGGACTTTCAAGCTCACTTGCAAAAAATTAAAATAACATTCAGTCTTGACTAATATGTGGAAAACTTAACTATTTATTTATTTATTTCATAATGAAGAACAGCAAATTTTATCACTAAGAACATATGAATAGCTATGCTAGTTCAGACCAAAAGCCTGTCTGGTCCCATATCCTGCCTCTTAACAGTAGGCAAAAGCAGATGCCTAAAAAAAAATGGAGGATGATGACAAGTACTGTGAAATTCCCCTGAACATTTTTCTTCCTCTGACAGTTACATTCTTGGAAAACTTTTGTAGGCAATGGTGATATCTCCATTCCTTACAGACTTCATTGACCTTTTCTTGCATATCTCCTTCTGATTTTTTTGAATCCAAATGAACAGTTGAGTCCCACTGCCTTTTGAATTGGCTACTACCATAGTTAATTTACATTTTGTGTGGAGATCATTCTTTTTTTCTTGATTTGAACATGTCAACTAATGGTTTTGTTTGATTGCATCTAGTTCTTGAACTGAAGGCGAAGCGGACCCTACACCGCACTACTTGAGGCATGCTAGCCTATTTAATATTTCTTCACTTGGAAACTGTCCCACACCTATCAATAGACATTATTATAATTTGTTGTTGGTTTTGAGCTTTGTTTTCATTTTTTTTTTGTATTTTTTTTCCTGACTTCCTGTCATATGTGCTTTAGGATGGGAGGATCAGATGTACACAATTGTTCTAGTGCAGGTGCACCAGAGATTTATATGGTAACAAAATTATATTTTCTGCCTTGTTTTATATATATATATATATTAACACTGAAGAGATATTTTGTGAAACTATCTATTATAATCGATGATATCATTCCTGAGTGGTAACGGTCATCTTAGAACCCATCATTATAGAACCTATCATAAAATTAAGTTTGTTTTTCCACATGGGCATCACTTCACATTTCCCTGCATTGAATTCCATCTTCCAATTTATAATCCAGTCCTTTAGTGCTGTGTAGTCCTTCTGCAGTACTCTGCAGCCAGCTCTCCTTTTAATGATCCACTGTGATCAGCAAACTTGGTAACATTCATCTCCTTTTCATAACTATTTATTTAGAAATGCACCGGTCACTTTTCTCCTCTGAAAAATAACCATTCATTTCACTGCCTTCTAATTTATAACTGGTTATTTAGCCAGGTTAGAGTCTCTTCTTGAACTGTGACTATTTACTTTCTAGGCCCACTGTACAGTTTCCAGACATTGTCATATTTTTTTATCAGTTTCATTCAGAGTGTGGACACAGGGCTTATTGATCTGTGGTGCCCTTCATCTCCAGAGGAAGTCTCTTTCTGGCTCTCTGGTAGCAAGACAGTTGTGAGTAAAGTCACATACTTCAGTCAGTAGTTCAGCCATTTCTTTCTTGAATTTCAGCACAGCTCCTGGATGCCCATTTGGCTTTAGTGATCTAAAATAATTCATTTTGCCAAGTTGTCCTATATGCTGTACTCCTGACATTTAAATCTGATATTTGTATTCTCTTTTTGTTCTCTGTGAAAAACAGTTCTGGCTTTAAAAAAGAAAAAAAAAATCTTCAGATGCCTACCTGATGCAGAGATTTGAAATAGCAATTTAGCTCTTCTGCTATGTTGTCATCTGTGTTGTCATCTCATCCAAGCACTCATTTTATGCCTTGGCTATTTATTGGCCCTTTAGGCAGACTTCCTGCTCCTGATAAGTTTGGGTTTTTTTGTGCGTGTGTTTTTTTTTTTGTTTTTGTTTTTGTTTTTTTTCCTGGCCTTGCTGTGCTTTTATATTTAAGCTACCAAAGTTCATGTTCTTTTCTCTTTTCCTTATGCAGATAAATCCTCAGTTTTTTTTGAAGGATAGCTTTTTATCTTTAATACACTTTCTTATTCTGCTGTTTGCCCATCCTGATTTTCTCTTATTCTTTCTAAAATATTCTTTGCAAACTGTGTGTGCATTTGTGTTGCACTGCCAACATGAGGCTCCAAAATTATTCCTAAATTTCCAGTAAAGAACTTACTCCTTTAGCTTCTCTTTTTAGTTTATTTTTAAGTAGCTTCCTCACTTTTTGTTGTTCCCTTTTTAAATGTTCCATGACAGCAGAAAATTCTTCAGTCTTTGTTATTCACACAAAACTGTTGAGCCTGAATATGTTGTAGTTACCCTGGCTCTTTGATGATAGTGTTATGACACATTCCTAGGGGCTGACTCAGGACCAGGAGAATTACCTCTTCTCTTGGGGATTTCTGATACGGATCTGCCCAGGAATCACTGGTCCAGAAACTGTTAACAGTTTCTAAAAACACAGCCTCAATATTCCTTCATGGGTTTTAGCTTCTCCAGAGTTAACTGTCTGACTTTTCACATTACTATGGTGCATTTTGTGTTTGATGCTTCTCTGATCTCCCCTTAGAAGGTGTCAATCATTTTGCTAGCTTAGTTAGGCAGTGTAGTCGCATAGATTTATTTTTCCTGTTTAAATATATAATTGGAATTAATAAACACACAAAATTGTGTGAATGGCTTGGTAGCACTTAATATCAGGCTTTCTATACTACAGAACACCTTTCCTCCATCATTTCCCTCAGTACTTTCAAATTCTGTTTTACAGTGTTCCACTGACAATTTTTATTCTATTTTCTGATGCATATATTCTTCAAATTATACAGTTGGTTATCAGCTAGAACCATGTGTATAAAAGGACCTTGTGTAACACCACAAATATGACTCTGTAGTACCCCATTCAGAAGCATCAGTGGCAGAGAAGCCAGGAAGGCTTTTTTTGCCCACAGTAGTGGTCCACTCATGTGGTTTTCATGTAAGAATTGTAACAGTGAATCCAACTCAGTGGGGATGACTACAAAAGAAAATGTTCCTAAAATGAAAACACACTCACATAACAGGGAAGTTATTAATATTAACTGGGACACATGCTTAATTTCACTGCAATATAAACACACTTTTGATGTTCATTTTCAAAGTATATATTTGTATATAATTATTTATGCATATCATACTCTGCAGCCTTATGATTTTACAGTCAGTCTGATGGAAGTGTTTGTTTATTTCATCCTTTCTATTTGCATTGCAAAATATATCTTTGTCCATATTGTTCTTACCTGCTGGAAGGAACTTTCTTTTTCATGAGTGATGTGGGTAAGTATTTCCAAGAGTCATCTGATATACCATATTTGGAAAATTAGTAAATGTTTCTTACTTTCATGTAAGTGAAGCACTGGAGTAAGGCACAAATGTTGGTGCAATTTAGTCTAATATTTATATGATTTAGCAACATGAAAGGAAAAAAAAGCACTTGTTATAATGTAGATTAAAAAGAGAGTTCTGACTACAGCCTTATCAGTAGTAATTTTAGACATATTTAATTTTCTTTTTCAGTGATTGTTGTCACAACGACTATTGTTTCCAGTAAGCTTGATATCACCCAGCAATAATAATGCAGTTTTAATCTTGTAATGATGTGTCTTCTCTAGCTGAATTAATAAGGAAACTAACTAAAAGATAATTTGGGATATCTCTGAAATATGTGCTAATAAAAAGGGTATGATCATTTCCACTAGTGGTTGTTCTTAGTAATATTATGCTAATAATAGTAAATAATAGCCCTTTATTTATGTACTTCTTTATTTTCTTTGTGAAAAAAGAATATTGGTAAATTTGCGTGGAATGATACCAGTGGCCATTTCCTTCTGAAGTATAGAGGCATGGCCCCGCTAAACTGAACAGTGCTAATCCTGTTTCTGCCAATTGTATAACATAGTCTCCCTAGCTTTTTAATACCTCCCCTCAAATGAAGTGTTCTTTCTTGCTATGGATTCCAGTGAGGTCAAGTACGTAAATTAATATATTTAACTTTACCTGTCAACAATTTGCTTCAGTTCAAACCTTTTTGTCTTTTTCTTTCACTATTACATGGATGCATATCTTTTATTTATATAGTCTGATGTGATCTATAGGTGATGTTGAGGCCACAGTAAACTTCTGTTTTAATTACCACAAGTTTGGCTGGAGTTTGTCTGGGACCAGATTTGAGATGACCCCAGAGAGCCTCCACTGAAAATGTTCTGGATGCCTGTGTCTACCACGTGGCCAGAGTGGATCCTCTGTAAAATTTTTGTTTCCCCATCTGCATTTGCAGTGATGACTGAGGTAAGAAAGGAAAAGAAAAAAAAAAAAAAGAAAAAGTACTAGGGGCTTTTAATATTCCCACAAGAGAACTCCATAAAGGTAACTTGTTAGTTTAGGTATAAGAAATGGTCTAGATATTAGGAACAGGATTTCTCTGAGAGGTATAGTATCTTTCATTTCCACAGAACAAGATATTATACCTCATGGAAAGAGGTGACAGTCTGACCATTAGCTTGTAGTGTGTAAAGAAATTGTAACTGCAGCTGTAAACACTCTGATGGAAAAAAAAAATCCTATCAAATTAATGTGTCTTTTTTTCCTTCTCAAATTTGATATTTTGTTACTGTAAATTTGAGGAACCACAAAAAGAGCATTATAGTAAAACAGATCCTCTTATCAATAATTTAGATACAGACTAATCTAAACAGTACCAAATGACTAAAGCAAGTTGGTTGGCATATGGCCAAAAAGGGCGTATTTATTATTTAATATTATTGGTATAAAAAAAGGGAAGGTAACAACATATACTGATTTATTATTTTTCTCAGTTTCTCCTTCTTGTATCAGAGAACATATCTATGAAGACAACAGAGTATAAAGTGGTAAGGTATGAAAACTATGGATCACTATCTGAGAGAGACTTAAAAAAAAAAAAAGCACTTTTCTTAACTTCATATATTTTATGAAGAAATGTGCCAAATTACCCACTGCAAATACAGTATTTATAGACTCATTTTTTTCTTCTACTTCCCTGATTCTGGAGCTGTCTTATTGTTTGGTCAGCTTCCAAATGCCAATTTTAGACTAAGTCTTAGCACTGAATGAAAACTTGATCCAAATAAAGCATTTAGATCTCATTGTTGGCATTGTATTGCCAGGCTCACATAGTTGCCATTGTGTAATATTGCATTACTTAATCTTCTGACAAAATAGATACTCTTCCCAGTACGTAACTTCTCTAAGGAGTATAAGTAACCTCTATACGCAGATGGAAGTCCTGAGTTATTGACTATGGTAGTCCATTCATGTGTTATTAGTTAAGTATATAAATGTGAAAACAGTGAGAGGACAGATAATCTCTGATGGTACCACTTGCCCTCCTTGTTTTACATATGTCCTTAACATTTCTTCTAACTTTGACTTCGTTATTTTAGTCACTGTAGAGGTCTAAATAAAGTAGTCTTCATCATTTAGTCTCTTCTCAGATGGAGTTCTTTCTGTACTTTCAGAAACTTTAGTGCTTTATCTGAAAGCACTAGAAAGTTTAAAATATGCTGATTTTTCAACAAGATGTGCTCCTGTAAGAAGGGTTTTTTTTTGTGTAATTAATTGCGCTGATATTGTTACGACTGCAATGAAAAGCATTCTCTTAGAATGCTTAGAAGTCAGCTAAGCAAAATGAGGTTTGGAGTTGGAACTCCAAAGTACACTCCAGCATTTTGTGTTATTATTATTATTTTTTTTTAATGAAGTTCACAAAATCCAGATGTTTAATGTAAATGATGCTTTTGTAATAGCAACATGTGGTTACTTGCTGTGTTCACATTTACAGGCATTTTTTGTGTCAGTTTTCTCCAAGTCTCTCACATAAGTAGGCTGCAGATGGGCTTCTAAACTTTTGTCTTTCTATATAATATATCATATTTTAATTACTTTCCACTCATCCTTCATTTGATCCACATGTGAAAATTCTTGGCTAATCCCAGGTGAGATTTATAAATAAGCTTTCATGTAGGAAAATGTTACTTTTTTTTTTTTTTCAATAGCTTTATTTTATACTTAGAGTTGTATTCAAGCTTTTTGTCTAAACAAGCAATATGTCTGCTAAAGAGTTGTTTTTATAAGAAAAAAAAAAAACTTTTACCTCTTCTGTAGGAAAATTGAGGGCCTTTGTGTTCATGTCAATGGGAATAAATCATAAAATATTACAACCTTATACATAGAAGTGTTTGCTTGAAAAACTTATTCTGACAGCAAAGGACTCGTGAATGTTTCTTAAAAATGCTTTAACTGTAGACATGCTTGAAAAGATATTTTACGTTTTTGATAGTTATGAGTTTTCTTTTCCAGTTTTCTTCCTAAATCTTCAATGCTCGTTGTACTTAAAAGGATGGGAAGAAGAAATCTACGGGAAAGTTATCAACAAAAGACAGTGGGCCAATGGGTTAAGGTATTTTCCTGGATGAAATAAAACATCACTGTTGTTTCATTAATCTGTATCAGAGAAACTCTTATGGACACTTTTATGTTATTTTCTGGTAAACTAGACTCTCATAGCAGAGGGTAAAATTTGACGTTTGTCTCACAAACTTTACCAAATCTCTATGTGCGTTGGCACCACAGAACTTGTATATCATCTTGTGATTCAGTTTCCACAGTGAGAAGTGTGGATAATAATATTTTGAAAAAGCACTCCAAGATCTACAGATGTAAAACACTGAATAACAACTAAGTATTCATGTTCAAGTTATGTGACCAATTCTCAGTAGATGGCTTTATTTGTCTGTTGTTGTTGGATACACTGGACCCATCTGTATACACAAGATACATTTAAGTATGTTTGGTAAGATGCTTGCTGTCGGAAATAGTTTCCAAAGACATTGAATCAGTAGTCCAGGAATAAAATGAGTAAGTACATATTTTATCAGAACCTTGGCAAGTCTGTTCTGCACACTTCTGTATTCCTGCTTGGGCCAAATAGGACTGTGTGGATACAGAAACTAAAGAATAACTTTGCTTTAATCAAGCAAGCTACATACTAGTTATAAAATGCACTTTACTTCCATTTCTTTTCTGAGGCTATGCATAGATTTTTTTTTTTATTTTTTTTTTAATGCACTAAGAATGTGTTGTGCAATAATTAGCTATGTCATTAATAGCTTTATAATGAAATATATGTGGCACCAGGAAAGCACTTAGAGTTTTACACATGAAATCATAGGGCATGTTTCCGTTAATTTTTAATGACACTTCTGCCCCATCCTGCAGAGTACACGACATATTTGTGAGGTTGTCCTCTGTGCAGGAAGTGCTTAAGAAGCAATGGAGTAGGAATCAACCATTTTGTACATGACACAGAAGGCTAAGAGCAAACATAACCTTGTGTTATGAGAAAAAAAAAATCTCTCCAGAGTAATTTCTGGGCAGTACAAATTGATTTTTTTCTTATCCAAGCTAAATCCACAATCTGAGCTAGTGGCCTAAATAAACACAAGATGAAGAGTCTAATAGCTTTTGGTGAAGACATGTTAAGACAGGATAAAGGTTTAAAACTTATGAGTGTATTCAGTTTTGTGTGCTCTTTGTCAAAATATAATGGTCTTCAAGAATCCATATTCCAGAAGGAGTTGGATAGAGTACAGTTTATATCTCACCCTTGCTTGTTCTTCTCCCATTATTTATTTATTTATTTATTTTCAAACAGTGACTTACTAAGTGCTCCAATAGATGTATGTAGTGGTTGTACTGTTGCTCAATATCTATTGGGAACTCAACTGCAGTAAGGAATTCCTAGCTCAATACTGGGGAAAAGCTCAATTTTTATTACTCAGTGCAGCCTTTTAGCCCATTAAACATGGAATTGCTACAGCTTGTAAGAGACCACAGCCTTCTTTTAGGAATCAGAACCTGTCAGGCTTTGCCTGAACTTATCTCAGCCTGTCTGCAGATTTGGTTTTAGATCCTAATGAAAAATATCTTATGATGAGGTAACTGTTACCTACTTTGTTTTAGGTTTCGGCTAGCTTTGCAGTGTTGTGTGGTGTAACAATTATTGTTCTGTATATTTTGTAATTAATAGACAATAATAGCAGATAGTCACTCAAGTAGAATGAAGGATCCATTTTCCTGGAATAAAATAAAGTATAGAGGAGTAAAGACATGGGATGGCAGCAGACACCTTGAAAATACAGGGAGAGGGTAACACTGGAAACTCCAGAGGTATAAGTGATTCATCTGTGGCCAATTATTGTTCATCAGAGAGAGGTCACCTTGGAATTTGAGTAAAACCTGGTTTAGTGATAACAAAGAGAGCAAAAGGACAAATACCCAATAAATGTAAAACATATATATGTATATATATTATTTGGATATACCATGGACTTTCAGAACAATGAAGAAAGGACAGGGTATAGAACAGGTTAACAAACAATAAAATTACTCTAAGCAGATAACAATGTCAGGAGGAAGACACCATTAAGGAGAAAGACATACATCACCATCATAGGCAAGAACTGTCAAAGGACTAGAGGTGCCAATGACTTGATGTAACACCTTCCTTCCCCAAAACTGAAGCCATTGTCCTTAAGGACACAGTGGAGCAGTACAAAGGTGAGTATGACATCACAGAAAATTGAAAATACTTGAAAGTTTGTGTGTGTGTATATATATATATATATATATATAAAATATATCATTTTAACTGTACATAAATGGAAGTATAAATGTTAATATAATTGCAACCAGATTAATAATATTTACTCTGCTCTTTTGAGACCTCACCTGGAATACTGTGTTCAGCTCTGGGCCCCACAGCATTAAGAAAAACAAAGACTTTTCTGAGCTAGTCCAGAGAAGGGCCACGAAGATCATGAGAGGGCTGGAGTACCTCTCCTGTGCAGAGAGGCTGAGAGAGACGGGATTTGTTAGTCTAGGGAAGAGAAGACTGAGGAGACCTTACAGTGGCCTTCCATTATTTAAAGGGGGCCCACAGGAAAGATAGGGAGGGACTCTTTAGTAGGGAGTGTAGTGATAGGATAAGGGATGTTTTTTTAAACTAAAAGAGAGTAAGTTTAGATTGGATATTCTGAAGAAATTATTTACTGTTAGGGTGGTGAGGCACTGGAAGAGGTTGACCAGAGAAGCTGTAGATGCCCCATCCCTGGAAGTGTTTAAGGCCAGGTTGGATGGGGCATCAGGCAACCTGGTCTAGTGGGAGGTGTCCCTGCCCATGGCAGGGAGCTGGAACTAAATGATCTTTAAGGTCCCTTCCAAGCTAAATCATTCTATGATTCTATAATTCTATGATTCTATGATTATAATTTGATGAAGACTCTCACATCTTTTTTCTTGGGATTTTTCAGATAATTGTGTCAGGATGTAATTTCCTTATTTTCCAGAATTTCTAATATTTTCTTTCCTCTTTTTTTTTTTTTTCTTTGTTTGTTTGGTTTTTTGTTTTGCTTTTCATTCCATTTTTCTTTTCTAACATGGAGCAGCTTTTCACAAAGTCCACCCCTGTAGACCACCTACACTCCCACCCTGCTACTAACACCTTGCCATGTAAACTCAATACACACGAAGTTGTGTTTTTAAACGACTTTTTCCTGTTGAAAATGTCACCAATGCCATCATTGTAATTGAAGAGACAGCAAACCTAATGAGGAATGACTTATGCCGGTGAACTGTAAATAGATAATTAAGGAAATGAGCATTACATTTTATTTCTTAATAATATGATTGTGATTTTGCTTTTCATCAGGCAAAAACTGGCCCAGAAAGCCTTAAATCACAATGAACTAAGAACTTTTCCCCTGTCCTTCAAATCTGACTTTCAATCCATATCTGCCATTTAAATAGGAAAATAGCAACCTGGTCTAAGTAAGATAAAGCATACATTGTATCTGATTCATGGAATAGGAAGAAAAGAACTATGGTGTTTGCCATAGGCATATGAAATAGATAAAAGAAAGAAAAAAGTTTTGTGTTTGTTTGTTTGTTTGTTTTTTTAGAGGTGGACAGTAATAAATATAAGAGAATAAGAGAATGAAGAAAAGAAAGGTTTTATTTTCTTTTCCCCCAAAGTAAAAGGGAAAAAACTTTTTCAAGAAGAAAACAGTTTTCCCTGAGAAGCAGCAATCTGGTATGCCTTTTCAATCTTCATAAAGCGTTTAGGCAGAGGGAGCTCTCTGACGCTTGAAGGGAGGAGAGAGAGAAATGTTTTACCTCTGACATAGAATCCTACAATAGTGAGTTTTTATACTTAATGGGATGCGGGGTCATTTCCCATGGGCTATTTAGTGGACCTTTGTAGCTTCAAAATGTGATTCTTCCCTCAGGAAGGTCTAAACTGATTATTAACCATGATTCATAAATTCTTCAGAAGACGATCAAGTTAGGCTTATGAATTCAGGCTGGGACAGAAAGCAGCCTTCTTCTTTCTGCCTGTAAATACCAAGAAGGACTGCTACTTACAGAAAAATAACCTTTTTAAGTCTATTTTTGTTTCCTCATTGTCCTTTTCCAACAACAAAACAGCTGTTTATATGAATTTTTGGTGCTTGTAAAGAGAAGAAAAGTGAAAAGAATGAAAGAAGGCATGTATTCCAATTTCTCATTAGAATGTTGCCTGTTGTGAGTTAATTTTCAAAACTACTTATGGATTTCAAAGAGTGGACACAAAATAGTGGAATGATTGGGAACTCTTTGCTGCATGAAAGCTGTGCTAATCTGAGAGTAAACCAAACAATTTATGATACTGTACTAGATATGACATACTACAAATACATTAAGGGATACCAATATAGAAATCCTCTAAATTTCATTACAATTTTGAAGGGAAATTTTGCCCAAGGCATGCTTTTGTTTGTTTGTTTGCTTGTTTGTTCTTCTCTAGAGTAGAGCTAGAGATTTGTAGGCCGAATACTCTAAATAAGTGAAAGCTAAGACAGAATGAATTGATAACTTCAGATTTTCTGCTATTTTAACTTTTCAAAAGGTAGCAATTATGAAACAGGAATTTCAAAGTCATACTTATTTTACCACAGATCATGACATTACAAACTACATATATGACTGCAATGCACAGAGATGAAAATGCCATCAGGACTAATAGCACTGCTTCTAGTATATTCTTGCAAAAACCTTTTGTTATATGTAACTTAGTGGAACTCTCCTTGTTAATATTTAATATCGTTGGCTTGTTTTTAGTGTTTGCTTCTATACTTTCCTGATCTTGGATCCTCCTCTAGCTGAAATCAGCTAGAATACTTCTCATATTAACTTCATATATGAAAGCAGTTACATTTGTATTTAAAGCTGAATTAAGACTGTCATTTCTATATCAGTAAAATAACCACTTCTGTCCAGTAAAATAAGGTGTGAAGGCATATCAGGGATACTGTTCTCTAAATACAATAATTTTCCCTTTAAATTGATGATGTTAGTATTTATAGCTACTTCGGTATGACAATTCCATTTCCCCACATAACATGAAGTTGTAGATTCCAGTTCAACATTTTTTTCAGATGGCTGGTATTTTGAATTTATTCGTTCAAATGTGTGAAGGAAGAGAGAGAGGAAGGTAGGGAGGGAAGGCCATTTTCTTTTTGTCAGACATTTTTTTCTTTTTTTTTTTTTTTTATTTCGATGACTTATTTGATATATTTCATTAAAAATGTTTTTATGGTTTGGTTAACAGCAAGTTACCACATCTACAAAATATTACCTCAAGTTTATGAAAATTACAGTCAGTTTATGGAAATTTAGTCTAAACATATATAAGATGTAGAATATTTGTAGAATGTGCATATATGCATATATATATATGCATATATGCACATTCTACAAATATATATATACATTTATACTTGCCCTTTCATGATTGTAGATGAGCTGGTTCAAGAGGAATGCTATCTAAATTTTCAAGGTAGTTCCATTCAATACTTTTTTTTTTTTAATGAAATCTGTTCTCGTGACAATTTTTAAAACAGTTTAATCATTTCTTTAACCTTTTTAACCAGGAGATGCAGCAGAAAAACCTTTATATTTTTGTAGAAATATTTTTTGCTTCTAACATTACCTTAATAAATTGTGTTTGACCATGCATAAATCTCTCTTTGTAGTAGGAGGCAGAAGGTCAGCAGCTTTTATGATATTTTGTCCTTCCCTCTTTTCCTTAAGTCTATATAGGGTCCCATATAAGTTCACAAAGTACAGGATCCAGCAGGAAGACAAAATAAATTCAGGTAAAGGTGTTGATTCATACATGATAATACGAGGGATGGTAACAGCTGCTCAGCTTTGCCTTCTCAAAGACATTGCCCACGCCTTCAGGAGCAATGACTGAACTGCATAGACCCTCACATGCAGGTTTGGATCTTGGAATATTAAAGTAGCCACTGACAAATTCAGGTTACTTCAGTCTGCCACGCTGAAAAAAACCAAACTCAAAAGCAGTCACAAAAATAATCACAGATTTATTGGTGCTAAGCTGGCAATCTCTGCCAGAGGAACAAACATGATAAATTTGTCAAATACTTAATTAATGTCACCATCATGTGGTTAAACTCCAAAGCCTTGGACCCAAGTGTTTTATGTCCTGTCCTGGCTTTTTGAAATTGAGGGTAGAATGATAACTTAATTGACATTAAATTACACTAATTCATTTCAAGAAGATCCCTGAAGAGAATGAAACTAATTGACTGAAAACACGTGGACTTTACCTGGAAACAGGTATTCTTGGAATGTATCATTTTTGTGAAGGTCTCCATGATTTCTTGGTGTTTGTGCTTTGGGCTCAGAGGTCTGCCCATGAAGGGCAGACCTAATGGCCTCCAAAAAATTTCCACCCATTTACCTCTTTACAGTGAATTTCTCTCTATCTAGCAGCCTTTTCTACTCCTTTGTACCTGGACATAATCTATTTTATCCCTTGAAGGTACACATAGAAGAAACACATTTGGATACCTGAATATTATAACCTAGGAATTAATTCTCTTGAACGTTTGTAATACAACAAATCCATGCAGCATCAGCAATTAAGAGTTTTTTTTTTTTTTCTCTGCAGAAATCCTAGCTGCTGGAAACCAGAAGACTTAGATGCACATAATTTATTATAGTCTCACATTCTTCTTCCTGTCTCAATAGCAAAGCTGCCAGTTAAGATCACACTGGAAGATTGCTGCAGTTTTTGCTGTTATTACTTGATACTAAACTTGCTTTTTGTTATTATTATTATTTGATATTGAACTAATTTATTGCTAAGCAGTATTTTCACTTTGAGTGTTTCCACCCATGTGCTGTCCCACACTTAATTTGTCTTTCCTCTGCATAAATACTTAAGCAGACGTCTAGCAGGGTTTTCAGAAGGGGACAAGGGAAGCTAGAGGAATGGGACACTTGCATTTTAGTTGTCCAAAATTAATATTGCTTTTGAAGTGGAAGATATCTAGAGATTGTCTTTTCAGTGTACCATTTATTAAAGCTCAGCAAAAGTAAACTGGTGAGGTTTTTGGTTGGTTGGTTTGGTTTGGTTTGAAATCTGTTATCTATATCTACTTCTCTAACTAATGTCCTTTCTCCTCGGGTTCTTTTACATCAGCCTGCTGATAGGAGTCTGATAATGATGTTAGTGTAATCTAATTACATTAACACCAAAGTTACTGGTGTAACTGAATACAGGTGTGTATTAAGGACTTTTTTTTTTTTTTTCCTTTATGTGACTGTGACTTTTAAGGAGTCCCCATGAATAAAGGAGAAATGTAAATGTGTAGGAGGGAGCCTTATATCTACTATGATCACAGGCAAAAAATTACTCCAGCTGTATCTTTAGTTGCTAGAAAGGGAGGTAGCTCCTTAGCTTCAGAACCTTCTTTGCCACTAAAGAGCTTTTCTCTGCTGATGTTATTCTCCTAGTCTTTTTCCCAATTTTGATAATTACATCCCTTCCTGCCTCTGTCTGTGCCCCTTTCTGCTTCTTATGCCAATTCTTCTCCTGTTTCAATCCCTCTATTTTTCAGCCTTGCATAGGACTCCCTTTCAAGGAGTCCCTGTGCAACTGCCATTTCATCATTTCCTACATCTACACTCTCCTCTGTCTAATCTTTTCTGCTGCTGTTGGCACTTCAGATATTTCTCATCTTGTTGCTCATGATCCTGGTGCTGTTGTTGACCTCCCACTAGTTAATTCTGCCAGCAAAGTCCACATTTTCTTAACTTCTTTTTTACAGGCTCCTACAATGGAATAATTCAGAAAGTCCAGATCTGTTGTACTTACCAAAGATTTGTTCCAATGATGAGTAAAATTATACAGTCAAACACAAAGAAAACAAATAGAATTTACTTTCCTGCGATTTTAGTTATTTCCGTTATCTCTCTTTTGCAAGACACTGGTTTGAGAGAAAGACAACTTCCTAGAGAAAAAGTATATGACAATGCTTGGCTATGATTAGCTAAACTGCTTATCACATGGGCTTTTTCTAAATTCTGAATAGAATAGCATTATAAAGATATTCTTGAGAATCTTGTGGTGAAGGTGTAAAGTCTGGATAAAAAAGTGAATATACTAAGTAGAACATATTAGATGTCGACTCAGAAAAACCTAGCACTAAAACAAAATTGAGATATGTTAAACTTTTCAAAATATTTCAAAACCAAGACATGTATCACAAGCAAATAAATTTGTTTATTTATTTGTGCAATATAAATTTTGTTTATTGTTCACCTTATAGAAAATTCCGAATATGGAACTCAAAAAGGTTCTGTTATTGGTCTCTTTCTAAGACCTAAGAAGATGGAAAAAAATAAGAAGAAGGAACCCTCCTCTACAAAACATTTACAAAATAATTGAGCTTTTCAAAATGATCAAAGAAATGACCTTAAAATAGCTGTGTTAGCTGTGACAGACTTCATTTGATTAATAGGTAATTTACCTTATAAATTATTTAATATACTAAATTTTTGAACAGCTGATATTCCTGAAAACTAGAAAGTAAATAAAAAAGTTTACAAATGTCAGCAAAGACATATAATGTCTTCCATTTTGGAATATTTGTGTGTATTTTGTTGTTGTTGTTTTGTTGATTGGTTTCTTTTTTTAAAAAAAATATTTTGCTGAATTTCATAAGATATATATTTGCTTTCACTCTAGGTCACTCAGTCTGAAATTGATTTTAATGATGTACTATAAAAACTTGGATAATCATAAAGATATGAAAAGGACTAAGCATATAATTTGGAAAATTTTATTTTAAAAAGTAAACTGTAGTATTTTTCTTCTTTTAAAGCCTACTTTTTCAGACAATTAGTTTTAATAACAATATATACAAGCTCTTAAGACTTTCTAACATTAAAAAAATAGAAAATTAATATATATTTTCAAATTAACACTGTGAAAGAAACCATTGATTTTAGAATTAAGGTTAAACACTTAATAATCTCTTTGTTTTCATAGACTAGGGACAGTCTATCAGGATGTAACTATCCCAGTTAGGTCCCAATCCGGCAAAAAGCAAAATTCTGTTATGCAAGTGGACTTGCTAGCTGTAAACTTAGATTCCATAATACTAAAATCTTGCTATCTATTTTGCAAGCTTTTGGCACCATATGGCTGAACCTTGCCAGAACTTCCTTCTTTAAATAGATTCATGAGTATGTCTGCTTTTTTCTTACTACAAATTAAAGGTTTAAGCTTTGCAGATCTGGGGAAGAGAAACCACACTATTCTGGTCTAGTCTGAACCACAGCCAAAGGACGGGCTTGGATCAAAGCATTTGGATCTGAACCTTAGCTGTGCATATGGGGTGCGGGGGGATGCGTGTGTGTATGTGTATGTATGTATTTATATTTATACATTGCAAGAGTCTGGATGTGTGATTTAATCTCTTCATCTTCATGCATTTTATGACTTTATTTGCAGTCCACAAGTCATCTGAATGATGAGGTGAGAATTTATTTAGATATTAAAATAAATTCTAAGCCTCAGTGATTTTTTCTGCATCTACTGAAAATATGTGAAAGCCACAGTGGCTGATACTTATACAGAATTCAAACATACAAAGCATAAAATGCTACTAGTTTGTGATGCAAATTTGATCTACAAAATGCATATTTTTCCAATCATTGCTAAATCTAAGCTACATTTTATGAACTACAAATGAAAACAGTAAATGCCTGGAATAGTTTTTGAAATACCATGCAATTTGTTTTTAAAGGGAAGCAAAGAGAAGTGATAAGAGGAAAGATTTTTGTTGTTGTTGTTCCTTCAAAAGTAAAAATAACCAGTGTCACAGAGCTTCTATTATTTAGTTTAAGTTCTTTATTTGGGCACTTCAAACTTCATAATTTCATATATGGTGATAGTAAAAGTCAGTCATGTTTTGATCCTTATCTTAATAACCTTTGCCCACAGCTAAAACTCTAAAAGGTTGATGTTATCTCTTTTGTTCCTCCCTGCTTCCTTCACATTCCCCTCCGACACTGAATATAAATTGATGCACTGTACATTTTAAGATCAAGCTTGGAGCACATTCAAACTTCTTAAAAATATAGGTTCCATTCAAAAGTGATGGCTTTTTTTTTTTTTTTTTTTTAATACACCGAGCTCTAATCAAAACTAGAACTGTATAGAATGGTTTAAATTTAATCCAAATTTCGGTGAATTTCATGAATCTGACTACTCAAGCTTTACATGAGTGGGTTCATAAATATTATTTCTGCTTTTATGCATGATAGGTTGTGGGTTACTGCTGCTTCTGGGCTTCACAACAAATGCCACAAGCCAGAGTTTGTGTCTGCCTTCATGCATTTTTCATAGCTCCAGATAAAAAGTAAAACTGTACTGATTGATAATAGCTAATGAATGTGTAAACTGCTAGTGAATGTTTTCCACAGGTTACTAGTTTGAGTCACAGATAGTTGAACCGGATAACTGATTATGCATAAAGATCACATTAGTTTATCCATGAAAAATATGTCAAAAACACAGGTGACAGGAAAAAATATATATATATTTTGACTACTCATGGTGTCTCTGCACACTCTAAGAAACAGGACTTCAGATCTTCTACTCCTCATTTGTAAATATTCCCTGTTGTTTTTTCTTCCAAGGGTAAAAATACAGGAGAGTGTCTATTCTAAATTAATTCCATACTTGAGAAATGAACACTGTAAGCTGGTTTGCACCTTCTCTTCCCCCCATCCCTATCTATTTCTTGTAAAAATGCCAGGGTTCTTCACTTTCACTGAATGGGTTGAGCTCACTTATGAAACCTGACAAATTTGCCCAGAGTTCTGTTAACTTACATTCTTACACATAATTCCTTTATTTAGTTGCCTTTATACAATGAATACAGGGACTATCATATCTTGTTTTCCACCTCTTAGGATTTATTAGCCTAATTTCTCTGCACAGCAGGTTAAATAATTTCTCTGTCATGACATGAACAAAGTTTCTCATTTCACAGATGATACTGTTTTGGAAGGAGGTGTCAGGGTAAGTGTAGGTTAACAGTTTTATTTGTATTAGGAGAATATCTGAAGAAACAGATATATATCTTCAGATATAATATCTGAAGAGCAGATATATTCTCAAGAAATAAGGACTTATTTTTTGAGAAACAGTTAACCAAAATTAACGTGCAAATCTGTACCAAATATAGCAGTTTAAGCTTCTTCACAAGCAATTATTTCAGGCTGCATGCAAACTCATAACACCGCATCACTGTGTAACTGGCACAGTTACACAATTAAGGATCTTGTTGTTGGATTCTTACAGATAGGCATTACAAAAAACACGCTATTCTTTTTTTCCAGCCTTCCATCACAGCTTCAGTATTTAGAAATGTGATGAAAGATGTCAGAAAGTCAGTGATTTACTCTGTGTAAACCATAATACTTTAGAAAATGAAATTATGACTAGAAACATCCACCACTGCCACAGATACTTGGACTGCATATCTGTAAGATGCAAAAATCATAATCTCTCTCATTCTGGGTTGGAATGTGGTATCTGATTAGTGTAGAGCTAGCTGGAGGCCACACCACAACTTCACAGTATGATTTTGCTTCTTATTACAGATTAGGGATGCTGTATGGGATGAGACCATGCAGAGAGTGATGAAGTTTAACACTGTATTACAGCTCCAGAAATCATTATGAATAAGGCATTTTAAGCAATAATGCAATTGCTTAAATACTTACCTGATACCAATGAATTATGCAAGGTTGGTAACTAATAAAGGAAGATTACCATTTTAGCACGTTCATCTCATGCCTCATTCCAGTGCTCTTCTCAATGGTGCTAAAATTGCCTTTTTTTTGCTAATATATGTATCTAGGTAGCAATATGAAATACCTTTTCTCCAGTGTTCTCTGAGAGACTGGAAGAACCAACCTGATTTATGACCTACTAACACCCATACTTTTGCAGAGGTCTGAAGGAAAAGGTCAAGGAAGCAAAAGACAATTTTAGTATTAGAGGAAAAAAATTTGAGGGAGGAATAAGTTCCTTTTTTCCCATCACTACTAAAAATCTTTTGCTTAATATCCAAGAAATGTCTATGAATTACCCAGTTTGAAATTTCCTCAAGTATTTTAAATAATTCTATAGTTACTTTCCTGACATTTGGGAATTTCTCAGGCCAATGATTGTCACGATAAATAAGATGTTACCACTAAAATATTGCAACTGTTTTAGAATATCATTCTATCATGAAAACGAAATTTATGCTACCTGCCCATTAGCAAGTAATTTAATTCAGTAGACTCAAATAGAGTAAATGAATTGGTGATTAGACTTCTGTATTTCCCTTACACATGATTTTGGTTGGGTTATTTTTGAACAAATTTATTTTCTGCTCAAATGTAGTACGCAATTTCCTGAAGGAACAGCTAGTAAGTGTGTTTCATGTATCCTCAGGTGGAGTAGGCTACATTGGTTCTGAATTGAATTAAATAATATTAATTATAAAAAATATAAAAAATTTGGAGAGACCTTGAAGTGAAGCTTCTGACTTTATTTTCTGAAAATTCAACCCATTTTACACATCTCAAAATTGGTCCAAGAACTGACTTAATAGGTTATTAGTAGAAAAAAATCAGGAAATTCACTTCCAAATAATTTTGCTGCTTCAACACATAATCTCATATGTTAACACAACTTCATAATCAAACAGAGACTCAGTGCTATTTATATGATACAGCTCTGAAAGATATGTGAGAAGTTACGTTTTATATATGAATTTGAACATGTGTCTTGAACTTGAATTGAATTTTACAACCTAGCATTATGGAAATGACTTAAAATATTCAAACCATGTATTATTACAATTAATTATTAATTATTATTAATTAATTATTATTACAATTAAAAAAATAAATAGATAAAATAAATTGCTTCCGTTACTTGTTTTTCCTTCAAAAAGAAAATGAGTTGATGAGAAGGAAGACACAGCTCCTTTATTTATTTATTTATTTATTTATTTTATTTTTTGTCATTGAAAGGCTGTGAATGTGAACTCCTGAACCTCCAATGTTATGATTAAAATTATTTAGAATGAATTGGATCTGTTGGAGATTCACAGCCAGGAATTATGAAGAGACTGCTGGAATAACTGCAATTTTGGTTGTGTAACTAAAAAAAAAAAAAAATCCACATTTTCTGAGGCTCATCTGTCTTTCACTTTGGAAAGACTATGAGTTTTAATGTTTCGAATTTATGATAATCCTATTTATGATAGGCCTTTAAATGTTTCTGGAAGGTTTTTAACCTTTGATCTTTTAGCTTTGTGAAGTATTTTAGGCAAAATAGTCAGATTTTTAGAGTTTATGGGGCAGGTATTTTATCACCCTGACATATCTAGGTTGAAATTTAGGAAGGATTCAATGAGCTGGTATATTTTTATTATATCATGTGGTATTTTGAGGATAAGTGCTGAAAACTGTGGGAGGAATGACTGGCTGAAGAAGGGTATGACTTAGTAATTTTTGCTTAAATTCTACTATTTCTTACATAATAATATGCTATTTTTGTTGTTAGGTATATTAACAGAATTTAGTTGATTCATTTTTCTCATTGATTTTCCAAATTATATGCATCAGTGAACCTCTTTTGTAACTATAATATGAATCTTCTGGCTACCATAATTAATGTTAATTAATTAATTAATGTTAACGGGGAAAAGCAGCTTTTAGATCCTTCCAGAAATACTGAGTTTTCCTTAGAACAGAATCATCCAATCTGAGTCTGTGATAATGATGTAATAGTAACACTGGCCTATTTAGTCAGTTGATATCTTTTTGGACAGAGATGGAGTCATCTCTCATTTAAAAACCTAGATTTTCTCTTTTTTCACCAACACATTAGTAAAATTACTAATGAATTGCTACCCGATTTGCCTCCTGAATTTTCCATTACATCTTTTGCAAACACATTACTAAAAGTTGAAAAAAATAACTAAAGAAAATATCTTCCAGCATATGCAATAGCTAATGAATATAATTCACTTAATCCATAAAGATTACAGACCAGGAGGGACAACAAAGAACAGAATAATTGATACTCAGAAAGAAGTATTTCTAAGAAAGAGCTGGGAGATTCACACAATTGAAAAGAAGACCTTGTTAAATGCAAGCACTGGGAAAATAAAAGCTAACGAACACAGTCCTATGCTTTTTGCCAGAAGCAAAGCTTTATACCTATGTCTAACAGCAATGCTGATGAAAGCAAGCAAAAATCTTCTGATTAATGGGTTAAGCAGCATTGCAAACATCACAGATCAAGAATAGCTGTGCCAAGGTTCAGAAGATTCTTAAACAAATGGCTTATCAGGTGATCTTTGGAAACATAAAGAAGTTTAAGAATTGTCTTCAACAAACAACACTTTGTCTGAAATATCTTCCTGGAAAAATAATTTATCTGGCTGAATTTTACTACGCTACCTGGGACGAGAATTTCTGAATAGAGATCTCATCTTCTATCAATTATCTGTTTAAATTAAGACATGGGGCAGAAGCTATAACAATTTTCATTTCTATGCATGGATTCAAATCACACAAAGACAAACCTAATACCCGAAATGCTGCTTTCATTACAGGCCACTAAATGATAGAATGATGGTCAGAAGTAATAGGACTTCTAATGATGAAACCAGTAGTCAAAAAATGAAAAAGCTGATGATAAGTGGTCTAATGATCGAGAATGTCAAACTCTCTCTAAGTCTGTAGAAATAAATGTGTTGGGTTCGTTTTTCATATACAACACAAAAGCTGACTGTATAACAGAACATCTCTAGTTTTATGGGATTATTTGTAATTCCAGAGTTGAATTTTGGCTCTGGAGTGTCCTTGGCTTAGATTGTGTGAGCATGTTTT
This sequence comes from Cygnus olor, assembly GCF_009769625.2. Taxonomy (NCBI): domain Eukaryota; kingdom Metazoa; phylum Chordata; class Aves; order Anseriformes; family Anatidae; genus Cygnus; species Cygnus olor. Next base: position 94,609,221 of record NC_049170.1, on the reverse strand, counting down.
AAACATGCATTGGCATGACCATAGAACCACTAAATGGTTGAATAATTCAAATTGGAAGGGATCTCAAGAGGTAATCTAGTATAACTTCCTACTTAGCAGGAGTGTCAGGAGAGTCAACTATGAGATCAAACAAGCTTGCTCAGAACTGCATCCAGCTGTGTCTCCAAGGCTGCAGAATGCACACCCTCTCAGTTTTCCTGTTTGACTATCCTCACAATGGAAAAGTTTTTTTTTTTTTTTTTTTTTTTCCTTTTTTCCACATGGAATTTCTCATATTTCAATTTAAGACAATTGGTAATTAGCAAATTTATTAAATGCAGCAAGCTGAAAAGAAATAGAAGATCCTCCCCCACCCCCCCCCCCAAAAAAAAAAAAAAAAAAAAAAAGAAAAAGAAAAAGAGAGGGCTAGTCAAAAGTATGGGCTGGAAAATCATGGTGCAAGTCCGCTTGGAATACATTTCTGGGCATATGAAGGAGGGGAAGTTGACTGGGAAGAGTAATTATGGAATTATCAAGGATAAATCATGCCTGATCAGCTTGACTGTCTACTATAATAACATGAGTGATTTGTGAACAAGGAGAACAGTGGATGTCACTCATCTTGAGTTTAGCAATGCATTTCATAGAATAGAATCATAGAATCTATAAAGTTGGAAAGGACCTCTAAGTCATCTAGTTGAACCATCCATCCACCACCAATATTGCCCACTAAACTATGTCCCTAAGTAGCACATCTAGCCTTTCCTTAACTCCAACAACCTCTCTGGGCAACTTGTTCCAGTGCTTAACCTCTCTTTCTGAGAAGAATTTTTTCCTAACAATATTTGACATTGTGTCCCACAATGTTCTTTTATACAAGTTCGTACCTAAAGGCCTGGGAGTGTAAACAACTACTGATTGCATAATAAGGCTCAGAAGGTAGTGGCTGGTGGGTTGTCCTTGGATGCTAGTAGCAAGTAGGATACCACTATAGTCTATACCGGGATGTGTACCCTTTCACATATTTATCAGTGAGCTAGAGGAGGTAATGGAATACTTGCTCACAAAATTGTAAGATGACATCAAATTGGAGAGGAAGGGCACCTGAATTATTCTATGATTGGGTCAAACTCACTTTGAGGAAGTGTGGAAAATCAAGTTTTACTGAGGACTGTGAAAGATCTGTTATAGAACCTTAGGATTTTATCTGGATTGGGATAGAAATCTCTTCAATGTCATTAGAGAAGGAATTATTAACGCAAACTATTCCTAGATGGTCTTAACTTATTGCAGAAGCCTTGCACTCTCCAAATACAGAATATATATGTGATGATGAAAATTTTTCTGACGGAATATAGAGATGCTATGAATACAGAAAATAATTGAATATGGTATAGAAAGAAATATAGTGTGGCGGCATTAGCATTTTATTTCAGAGCAGTGGAGAGCTTGTGAAGTCAGTCTCCTCATTTTACCTTCTTACTGAGCTGTGGTTCACAATGCAAGTGAGGGGAGACCTCATTAATGCATATAAATATCTGAGGGAAGGGTGTTGTGAGGATGGAGCTGGTCTCTTTTCAGTTGTGCCCAGCGACAGGATGAGAGGCAATGGGCACAAACTGAAGCACAGGAGGTTCTGTCTGAGTATGAGGGGGCAATTCTTTACTGTGAGAGTGACAGAGCACTGGAACAGGTTGCCCAGAGAGGTTGTAGAGTCTCCTTCTCTGAAAATATTCAAAACCTGCCTGGATGCCATCCTGCGCAACGTGCTCTAGGTGATCCTGCTCAGCAGGGGGGTTGGACTAGATGATTGTCAGAGATCCCTTCCAACTTCAGCTATTGTGTGATTCTCTGATTCTGTTTCAGGGAATAGCTGGAAGATGTTTCCTGTAATATCAGGAAATGCACCCAATGCATTTTAACCATAAGTGGGTTCACTGCACCAGCGTTCACACCATAGGATCAGACAAGCTAAGCTGAACTAAAGCCTCAGGCACATGTCTTGTGTAGACAATGGGTTCTGGACACCAACAGTTTGTGATAAAGATCCACTGATATTGTGCAGTTCTACTCTCTAAAGAAGGTGTAGCCTTTGAGATGTGCAGAAATGGGGGGGAAAAAAAAAAAAAAAAAAAAAAAAAAAAAAAAAGAGGGTAACTTTAAAATGAGGGGATAAAATAGGGACTCGGCTTTTGTAAATCAGTTGGAAGGGGGAACTTTAAACATATTACTTCATCACAGAATAGTATAAACCAATGAAGTTATGCAATCATGGAAAATTGAATGTGTATGAATCAACCATATTGGGTTTATATGGCAAGGGTTTGGTAGCAGGGGGGTTGCAGGGGAGGCCTCTGTGAACAGAGCCCAGCAGCTGCCCATGTCAGATCAGAGCCACCTCCAGACGACTCCAAAAGTGACCTGCCGCTGGCCAGAGCCAAAGCAGTGAGCGATGATGTTTGCGCCTCTAGGAAAGCAGATTTAACGAAGGGGAAAATAAAAATAAAAATAAAAAATAAAAAACACTGCTGTGCTAAGCAACTGGAGAGAGGCATGAGAAAACGTGAGAGAGACAGCCCTTCAGAGCCCAAGGTCAGTGCAGAAGGAGGAGGGCAGGAGGTGCTCCAGGCAGGGAGCAGAAGTTCCCCTGCGACCTGTGCAGAGGCCCCTGGTGGAGCAGGCTGTCCCCCTGCAGCCCATGGGTCCCAAATGGAGCAGATCCCCACGCTGCAGCCCATGGAGGAGACCATGGTGGAACAGGTGGATGTGGCCTGGAGGAGGCTGCGGCCCATGGAGAGCCCCCGCAGGAGCAGGCCCTGGGCCGGAGCTGCAGCCTGTGGAGAGGAGCCCACGCAGGAGCACGGGGTCTGGGGGGAACTGTCGCCCATGGGGGACCAGTGCTGGAGCAGTTTGCTCCTGGGGGATGGATGGACCCCGTGCTACGGAGCTATGTGGGAGCTGTGCTTGAAGAGCTGCTGCCTGTGGGCAGCCCCTGCAGGCTCAGTTTGGGAAGGACGGCATCCCGTGGGAGGGACCCCAGGTGGAGCAGGGGCAGGGAGTGACCGTGAAGGAGCTGTGGAGATGAAGCTTCAGGGAGTGACCGCAGCCCCCATTCCCTGTGCAGCTTGGGGGGAGGAGGTAGAAGAGGCTGGATTGGGGGGAAGGTGTTTTTAGTATGCTTTTAGTTCTCAATGCTCTAGCCTGTTAGTAATAGGCAATAAATTATACTGATCTCCCTATGCTGAGTTTTTTTTTTTTTTGCTTGTGTCAATAATTGTAGAGTGATCTCCCTGTCCTTATCTCAAAGCTTGAGCCCTTTTCATTGTTTTCTCCCCCCTTCCCTTTGAGGAGGGGGAGTGCGAGTGCGGTTGTCGAGGAGTTCAGCTGCCCAGCTGGATATAACCACCACATCAACATATGTCCCATATTAACAAATGAAAAAAAAAATAAAAAATCACGTAATATTAAAGCCTTTATACTAGAATCTGAAGACCACATTTTTCAAAACTTAAAATGTCTTTAAATGCTTCGCTTTATTTCTCTCTTGCTTATGACGTTTCTTGGAACATCTGATTTTCCAGCAATGGCTGCTCTTCAGGTTAACCATTTACAACTATCTTAACTTGAGACTGCAAAAGTTCAGATACTCAGAATCATGTTATACCCTTTATTTGCACTAAATTGCACATAATTTCAACAAGCAGAAGAAAACTCCATAGAGATTGCTCTAGTTTCCTGTTGAATACAGGCAAATAATATTGAAATAGTTTCATATTAATTAATGTATAATGGCCTAGCTATAAATATTCTGTGACTGAGGGACTGCAGTCTAGCAGCTCTCTCTGACATACCTGTTAACATGGATGAAATAAAGGAGTTTGGGTAACAAATTACATTTGAGCTAATATATTTGTATAGAATTGTGCTAATTATCACATTATGTATGATTTTTTTCATTCCCTTGTTTTTTTTTTTTTTTTTTTTTTTTTTTTTTTTTTTGTAATACATTTGTATATATTGCTAAAAACTATTTTGTCAGTTAATCTTAAATTGGTCTATTTTTTTTTAGTCCAGAAATTTATAATGAACTACAATGAACCTCAAGGAACTCTTATTTAAAAGACTTATTACTGATTATTATGCATACAAGGGAAAGCAAAAATACTAAGGATGAAATGAAAAAGTATCAATCTTGATAAATACTAGGTGAAAGCTACATCTTGTAGAGGTTTGACATTGGATCAAGGTTTTAGTTTGGACCTGATACAACCATTTCTATTGATTATGCTTTTCATTCAAGGTGGAAACTGGTTACTCTCAATTCCTCTGTCATATGTTGCTTCTGTATAAAATCTGGTATTGAAATGACTGTTCAGCTTTCCCAGCTTGGTAAGGTTTCTCATAGACACCTCTCATTTTGGATACTTTGCAATTCATATCTACTTTCTTACTTTTGTACAAATCTGTGTGCTGTCCTTTTGGTGACTGTTTAACCAAGTATGTGGACAGCCTTACACTTCTGGTAGAGGCCGAGTTGCCTTATCTAGTTTCATGCCTTATTGGTCATGAAATCCTGCACAGATATTTTGATTATGGTTATTATTCAACATTTTCGGGTTCTGTTCTGCATCTCTATTGCTTTGTTTTCGAGATGTGAAATTTAGTAAATGCTGTAGATACATTGACACATATGAGGGGAAACTATTCTTGAGTCAGACTGCTCCACGGTACTGGTTAATCATTAATAGCTTGACTGTGTTTTGAGACAATTACTTTTTCCAAGTTCTGGATACATCTGTTTCCATCCAAAAATAGTAGTACAATGATGTTCCAAGAAAATCCTAGTGCCCCGTTATGAGATCTATTCATGTTGTATCACTGAGTACTAATTACCAGGTGCTTCTTTAGGCCCTCATCTTCTGAAGATGTGATCATCTGCTCAATTTTATGTACTGTGAATAGTTCCATTAGAGGCAAGGGGCTGCTCACTGAGATTAAAGGTAAAAGCATATGTTAGTCTTTATGAGATGTCTTTGGAGTTGCTATTATTAGCTTTGATTTATTTATTGTCTAAAAAAAAAAAAAAAAAAAAAAAACATAATCGTTTATTATGCATTTTGAATCTCAATAGAAAATTTTAAGCAACAAGTTATTCTTTTATTTCTTTTCTGAAATATAGCAAACTACTAAAATCATTTCTTGGCCGTAGTACTATGTAATCTCTACTTGGTTTTGATGCAGTTTTAAAATCAGTAGTCCATATGTACTTTATTTGCTGTCTTTCATTATTTTAGAAAGATGTCATATTCATCTGTTTAGTGCTATTTTGGGGTGTCAGAAAAATAGACCAATTGATGACTCCAAATGCAACTTAAGCAAACTTAAGATGAATAAGCCATGTTTTGCTCGTACATTGTTTTAACCTATATGTAAAGCTCAAAACCACTGAAGACTATGATTATTGAAAAGAGCAAGTTTTATTAATTTCACCAGTAGTGGACCTAGGTTTTGCACAAGGGTTTTTATCGGCTTAGTTTTATCCAGTATTTATACTGCAGAAAATGTACTTCCATTACCCCAGTCTGCCTTATGCATATGCCACATACTGTATTGATGTGCATCCAAAAATAATAAAACACTCAAAATGTGAAAGGAAGAAACTATTATGCATAAGTCATTGTAAGTACAAAGCCAATTTTGTATTGTGGGATGGTGTCCAGAAACATATTCAAAGTGAGGAAAGAGTTTTCTTTCTGTAAAAACAAACCTGCATCTTAATTTAAGCAAAGTTTAGTTGAAATTATTTTCTTTGCTTTATTTCCCTGAATGGTTTCATTCCCATCATGATACAGGGATTGGGATTTGTTTCATTTTTTTCACTTACAGTACTATTTACAGGTTTTATTCTTGTTCACCATGAAACAAAATTTCTCTTAAATGTTTCCAGGCCTGAAATGAAAGGAAAAAAAAATAAAAGAAAAAAAAGGAAGAAAATCTCTTTGATTATCTTGATCTGAGAAACTCTCCTGCCGGCAAATCATTCCCTCTCCTTTAAGTTTTCTTGCAGAGCCAAAGGACGTGGTAAGTTCTGAACTGCCCGGACCTTCTCTGCTCTAGAGAAACCACTAGTCTGACAGTTACAACATATGGTAAGCATGTGGGAGACTAGCTTTTAGCTGCATTTGTTGGGAAAAATATACTTTCTGTTCTGTTCAAACTGTTCCACTTCCTATAAATAATTAGATATTCTGTGGACCAGAGAATGGAAGGGAAATATATTTTCAATAAGCCAGTGGTTTGATATTCAGCTAGCAGATGGAAAATGTAGCTTTAAGCTACATCTAACTTCTCAGGTGAGGAGTGCTACTGTTTTCTAGAAAGTTAGTTGTTCAGATTTCTAAACAAATGGATTGACTTTAGAAGGCTAATTAGATTCTGATTCTGTTTTGTCAAATGAATAAAGCACTCCCAAGGGAAAGCAACCACTCTAAGAAAGAAATCCAAACTGTCCCAAAAATGGACTACTGTATGAATGTGTGCCTCTTCTGAACTTGCTAAGACTTTAACCTATCTTGACGGTCTATGTTTGTTGAAAGTGGTGTGTTCTTTAAGGCTTTGTTTTGAAAACTTTATAATTTTAAATAGGAAAGTGTTGGTCAGAAAAATCTCTATTCATGTATTAATTTCAAAAATGATACATGCAATATATTTAATTTTGACATAGTACTCAGAGATAGTCTGATGAAAGATTATGTGAACGCAAAGTATGTTTAACATGTAATGAAATACAAGTTAAAGTAAGTAATAAAACATAATGCAACTATTTTTCTACAGAATGGAACAGAAGAGAATGGAAACTGTTTGTTGGGGTAATATTTTAACCAAGACACTGAATTGTTTTTAGAGTGAAAAACAATATCTACTCAGAGAAATTCATTTCTTCTTTCAAAATAAATAAATAAATAAATAAAGTTGGCATTCTGAATGAAGAAAAATAAAATATTGAATAAGCTTGGAAATGTTTCCTTTCTAGCTCCTCATCATGTGCTTGTGTCTGACTCACTGAATATGACTGTGAGCAAATATGTTTCATGAATGCAAAAGAAATTGAATAAAACCAAATAAATAAGAAACTTAGAAGCTTTCCACTAAGATGGTATGTATTTTCCCACTGGTTATGTATTCCACTGACATTTGTTACTGATGAGTTCACAGAAGTTCATATAAAGGCTGGAGTTCAGACACCACAAATATGGGACATTGTACACATTAAAAAATGCACTCCTGCTCGCACGCATATTAAAAATGTGCAACTGAATACAAGTTGGTTGAAATACACCTATAGTCAATAGAAAATGAACTGTTTTCCTGTAGCTAGAGGTGGTCATTCTCTACTGCCTTCTTGTATCATATATGTACAGGCACCAAAGAGTAAAGCAGCAACACTCTCACTCAGTAATTTCTCTTTGAATCAGCCCTGTCAATAATAATCCAATGTCCTGCCAGTGATAACAAAGCCCTGAGATTTAGAAGAGCCTTTGGAGGAAATACAACTGAGAGGGCTGACAGGGTGCTGCAGCTGGAGCAACAGCGGCGGGTGCACCCACATCACCAGCAGCACAGACACTGCTGTCTGGGGCTGCCGTCTCACTCTGGCTAACTCTGCTCAGAGAGATGGCTGCAAAATTGTCTCCTTTTGAATGTTTTAAGCCTTTGGAAAGCTTCAATAGGTTGTTATTTCCTTCTGCTTCTAGTTAGCCCTTACAGTTGTGCTGTTTTGATGTGAGCCGACTTTGAGAGGTCAGGGGGGTTAAATGGTGTTTGATTAAAATCAGAACACCCAACACTACTGTTTCACAGTTTGACTTTGCTGGACTGTTCATGTGGGAATTCAGGAAGACACCTTTAGCTTAGAGGAAAAAAAAAAAGAAAAAAAAGGAAAAAAAGAGGAAAGAAAAAACAGCTGCCTTTTTTTTTTTTTTCATATGGCTTAAAGAGAAACAAAGAAAAAAAGCCACATTGTGTATGTTTTTCTGGCAATAGGCCTGCCACTGTTTATCAACCAAGGCAAATCCAATTAGCCTGTGGCCTGCCTCCCAACCTTATTAACCTGCTCAGCTGTGAGAAACTCAACAGCTCCTGCCAATATCTCATTTCTCCAGCAGCCGATAAGATCAGTTCAAGATATTCAGTGGGGTTTCCTTCACTCTGGCTTCATCACAGTCACAGCATCTTAACCGTGGTAGCCAGATCTTATTTTCCTCTCATTTACTACATGAAATAGGATGGTGACTCCGAGGCCTATGCAGCTTGCTGGAACAAGCACCGATCAGGCCTCGGCAGTATTTGACAGCACGGGCTGATTTCCCTTATCATGGCTTGCCCACAAAGGCTTGGGCCAGGCCTGGGTTATTAGCATTCCTCGGCGAGGTGCGTCAGGCCTATTTCTGTCACGCAGACAGATTGAGCCTTTCACTCAGGCTCGTGAATGAGTGACACATGGCCTGACTGGGAGGACAACATTGTTATTTGAGTTAAGAAATCAATTTGTATCAAATGTACACTGTAATTTATTTGTTGGCTTTGAAGGGAACCTGGCTGAGATAAATGGGAATGGGCTTCTTTTTTCCCCCCTATGCTGAGCTGATAAAGTTCTTGTGAAGCTCCAGATAGCTCCAGTCAGAGCCAAAGTGACAAACATGTTTAAAGTGCACAGTGATCTTTAAATCTCAAAAAGAACACCTTGTCGGACATGATAGAACATTTTTTACCTTTTCCCTCTATCTGTCAGAAAGCTGCTGTGACACATTGCTTTAGTATTTTTGCTGACATTTTCTTTATCAAGCACATCTGTTTGTGGTCGAAAGATGCTTATCCTATTTTCTTCAATCTACAGCAGCCTAGGAAACTGCCAAAAGGAAGGAAGAAAATGAGACATTCTTTCCAAGAATAATGCTTATTTATTTATTTATTTATTAATTTTAACTTCTCTTGATCAGATTCCAATTTTCTTTTTATTTTTTTTAAAGAGTGAAGAAAAGTGTGGGGAATATTTTTCAACAGATCCTGTCTATTTCAAGAAGTTTGGTTAGGTTTAGACTGTCAGTGCATTAAGATGTTAGTATAATATTGTAAATCATGAGCTATGATATTGACATTCTCCCCTATTATCATTATTAATGAGAGTTTAAGTACCAGCTCTATGCATCAGTGTTTTTAACTTTAAAATAATACAAATAAAAGGTACATCTACAGTTTCACATATGCTTGTAGTTATGAGTCCATAATGAAAAAAATGCCAGCAAACTAGCCACAGGAAGAGTAGCTCACTGACATTTCAGTGCAATAACCCGGCTGTTTAGTTTTGCTTTTCAAAAATGATCCAAGTTTAAAATGTCATATTAAATGACTGTATAAGTTAACTTATCCTTCCTTTGCATTATAGCTCTCCACCTACATATAGGTGCCTTTTTTTTTTTTTAAACAGAAGTGATTGTGTATGAATGCACAAACACACAAACATTATAAAGCAGGACAGAATGCTATGATATGATTAGTCTGCACAAAGTACAGCCATCCTTAAAAGTGAGGTTAAAATTTGGGTTCAATCAGGGTCAAACACTCCTCCTGTCCTTCCAGAATCTAGGTCAAATGTGATTAGCAGTGCAAGCATTTTTAAAAATAAGTTGGCTTTAGGATGTGTTAAATTTATTAATGGCCTGGTCATACCACCACCAAAATGGTCTCGCCATTCCCAGGAAATTCAGGGAGGGCCATGAATCAGGATTCCTCTTCTCTCTAGCTGTTCAACCAATAATTTCATTCTCCTCTTTTCTGCCTTTCCTCTGGGAATGCTGCAATCCTTTAGGCTGTGAGCAGCCTGCCAGCTCTAGATCTCGTTGTACCTATGAGTACTGACACAGTAATAGTGTTAATCTTGCTCTCAGGTTTCTTCTTTGCCATGCCCTTTGGGCGAGGGCTTGCCCTTTTAACCTTTCTTGCCCAGGTGCATAACAACAGTGCTGTAACTCTAACCTGACTGACATTTTTTAAAGTGGTGGTTTTTAAATCTTAACTCTGTGTTTACAGTTTTAGGCAAAAGCTTCAGATTTTGTCTCAGTTTAGCAACCCAGAGGCAACATATCATTTTAACAGACTCTCAGACTACACAATAGTGCAATCCAGCTCTAATTGTTGGGAGCAAAATGCTCCCTATTTACATGCATTCATATTTTGACATAAACACATTCCATAAAACACGCACCTTCTCAAGGAGAACTGCACCTCGCCATGATCTTTTAGCTATACCCATATATTATCCCCTAAGAACATCAATCAATTCAATGTCAGATCATACTCTTCAAAAAGTCATATCAAATATTGTTTTAACCTCATTGCTTAGGAATAACCATTGGCAGTAGAGTAATTTAGACCCAGAAATGGCAGTGCAAAATAAATAACCCTCTAGGTCTGATACAAGAGCACTCTGTCATGTCTACAGCTTTGTTTCTATTAAAATAATACATCCTCCAAAGCACTTGTTTTGGCCTTCTCCTGCATTATCTTATATCCCGTAATGACAGAAGATGGAAAGTACTTAATTTCTCTACCTGGTTTGCATTAATTCATTATGAGCAATGTTGTTTCTACCTCTACTGTGAACAGTCTCCTGATGACAATATAAAGATGAGCACTTCGCATGGAATTTAGAGAGGGAGGAAAAAAAAAAAAAAAAAAAAAAAAAAGATGCAATAGTGCATTAGGTTTGCTCATGATTTACTGTGCATTATGTTCTCTAAAAAAATAAAAATTTAAAAAATAAAATGGCTGGCAGCAAGGGAAAGTTGCCATTTGCCTGGTATTCAGTTGCTCACCTAAGATAGAGGGAATGCTATAAGCCAAGGGACTCTCACCTGCTTCTGACAGACCATGTGAGTGTCCACAACTAGGAAAAGCATTTGAGAAAACCTGTGTGGGAAAACCTTTTGAGGTAACCTGTAAGTAACTCAGCAATTAAAGAGCCTGCAGCAGGAGCAGTAGTTCCTAGGGAGATCAGGGATGTGCATATAAAGGAACAGGAGAGGAAGGGGATTAAAAAACAACAACAACAACAAAAAAGCTTCTCAGGAACAGAGAGGATTGTATTGAATTTGCTTCAACAAGCCCTTGAAAGCTGCTGGATTCAGAGCACGGCTGGAAAGAACAAGGATATAGTGGGCAGGGGAAGATTTATTTTCATATTCTCTTACTTTTATTGTCTTACAAAGCAAACCTCACTTATAACTTTAAAGAGGTTTATTGTTTTACTCTCAGCTATAATAAGCTGTAACTTCAGAGTTCATTGGGTGCTTTTAGTGAATTTGATGTAAGAACAGTATCTACTTCAAAACTCTAGCTGGCTCAGGGTGCCTTCTGTGAAATACCTCTCTGCACACTGTTGCAAGAAACAGCAAACTGGGAGACAGCGCACATGGATTCCAGTTATTTGACAATCAATTGTAATGAATCTAAACTTCACATGTAGAAGAGGAAAACTGTCATTTTTAGTCATAAATTAAGCAAAAAGAGAACTCAAAATAAAATTCTGATGCTTAGCGTAAAACAAACAAATCCACCTACATCCTTTACACTGAACAATTATTCAAATGAATTGTCTTGTGTAACTCCTACTAACACAAATGTCTCTCTGTCACCTCTTGGCAGTCAGACTACTGGAGGGGGTGGAGGGAGGGTGGGGTGTTGTGTTGTGGTCTTGTTGTTCTTATAAGTATGATAAGAGATGTGAAGCTTTATCTCAGGGTACCAGTGTCTCTGTCCCTAGGTCTCAAGCATAACATTGCTAGATCTGGTTATCACTTTTATGAATGTATCATGTTCCTAGAGTCAGTGGTTCCCTAGATTCTTCCTGAGAGAAGAAAAAAGGGGTAAGCATATAATACTGTACATCTTCCCAACTTGTTGCTAAGTTAATATGGAAGTAACTTTTCTGAATCTGTACTTGGAGACTTGAACACAGGATATGCCTGAAAGCTCAGGATAAAAAGAGAAAGTAGTCTGCCTTTTCTTTCCCAAGTTCTGACATGAAGCAGGGTGAAGGGCAGCTGAATACAGGAAGCAAAAGGTGTATTTTAACATATATTGCTTCTTTGTGTGTGGGAGACATACCTGCTAAAAAGGAAGACACGCCATGAAGTAGGGGATATGTTAAAACTGTAAACATGTAAAAGTCTGGACCAACACTAAGTGTGCCTGGGATGAGAAGCCACTCTAATCTGAAGGCAGTAGGATGCCGATTTGAGGCACAAGAGTTAAAGCCTCAGGAAAAAGGAAACAGAAATTCCACTGAAGAATCTTTTAGGAATGGTAAGGTTGTCTGTTCTGTGAATCACCCATATCTAGTGCCTGCATGCTACATCCTCTTACTGAAAACCAAAAACAGTGAAAGAGCAAGTGCTCTCAGTAAAGCTAAAGAACCTAGCTAAAGTTAAAAACATGACATTTATTTGTGAGTAGGAAAAATTGGAGCACTATACAGTTCGGTTTCATTTCCTGGTTTTCTGAATGAAGATTTGGGATGGTGTTCTGTAATTAACTTTAAGTTTTGAAGAAGGTTCCTTGTCCTGACAGTCAATTCCTGGTTAATGAAAGAGTGGAGATGAGAAGTGGATTAGTACTTATTAATGTAGGCAGAGAGCAAGGTTTCCAGATATTAGGTATTGTTAACTTTGCTGACTGTATCTTTTCAGACTGAAAGTATCTGCATAAATTTTTACTTCAGACTGAATTACTGTGACAGTTTCAGCCAAAACAATTTTGGTGAATGACACAGGGCAAAATATGTTGTTTTGCCTGTGCAGAGAACTCTGATGACCTTTTCTGTAGTTCACTATGTATTCCATTAAGTACATCCCTTTGAAAAGAGACAACTTGATGGAAGGCAGACCATTTGGCAGACTGTTGGTTTTCACTATTCTTTTTTTTTTTTTTTTAAATATAAGAACAAATTAATGTGATGTGAATATATAATTTAAAAATGTGTAATAATATGCATATATTAGATGACAGAATTAGGGTTATAAATAAGCACCAGCATTTTCTTAGCTATGGTAATTTTAATCCTGTATTTGAAATAATCTCAACAATATCTTGTGTTCTGTATCAGATTTTGTGCAACTACTCTGAAAGTGTTGCTGAAACCATTCCATGAAGTAGAACATTCATCCTTAGATGTACAGGTAGATATAATACTAAGTTTTGTGTTATTATACACACAACTCCACTTGGTTACTGGTTAACCTTAGCAATAAAAAGTTTAGCTTTAGGAAGCAGGAGATTTTGATATTTAGTAGAAGAGTTAGCCCTTGTTATCATTACACTTTTCAAGATCTAAATGAATAAAATAATCTATTTGGAAGGAACTTGCCATTCCCACAGATTTAATAGTAGACATTTGGGGGCATTAAATAGTACAGTGATGCTGCTACAGATTTAGGGAGTCTTTTCATATATCTGCTAGTCCAACTCTGCAAGAGTTAAAGCTATTCTAATCAGCGAGAGGTGAACTTGGTGAAGATCATTTCCCACTGTCAAATGCAATCTACATTGCACTAAAGATCATCCTTTCTCAATTGTAATTCTTTATTTTCAGCTGCAAAAGGTGTGAATAATGGAGAACTTGATCTTAGCTGGGTTCTTTAAATCAGAATCCTCAGGAGGCACCAAATGCATCATATTACTCACCATAATTAAAAACAAAGAAACAAACATACAAACAAAAACCACCACCAACAACAAAAACACTAACAACTGGAAACAGCATAATTCTCTCAGGTGCTTCAGTAGCAGACAGTGAAAACTGAGGGTTGTCCAAAACACATAATTTTATTTTTATTATTACCTTGCCATAGACTTTTTTGACCTTTATGAACAAGCCATGGAGGAGAAGAGTTGTTACTCAATCCCAGCTTTCTTCTGCTCCACAGGCATTCAGACAGAACAGGAAAGGGAACTGAGAAAGCTCTGCCATAGCAATCTGAGGCAGCTGCAGGCCAGGACCGCAGCTGTGGCTTCCTGTTTGCTCAGCAGGTTGTTGGAGGAGCATCATGAGATAGATGGCTCCCACTGCAGGTTTCTGTAGCCCATGGATCTCAGCAGCTAAACAGCTGATTGCTGGAGACAGCCCAACTGCATGTTAAGTACAACCTTTGTATCAGCCTCAGACTCTTTCCTTTCTTATTGCTCAACCTTTTTGGGAAAAAAAAATAAAAAAAATGGGGTGGGGGACAGCATACAAACCCCTGGAGACTGAGAACTAGGAGGTGACTCTTCCAAAACCTTTCTATAATTTGACTTTTGATGCTTGGGAACCTTCTATGTAATGTATTGCTTTGGTTGATAGCATGGAAGACTGATGTAAATGCATTCCAGATCTCATTCATATTCAGAGTAGACTGGTACACTAGTTTACTAAAACTACATGCAAGAGAACCGTGTATGATACAGTACAGCAGTCAGCAATCCACTTCGGAAGCCCTTTGTAAATGAGTGCTTTGGGAATATCTAAGGTATTTTGTGATATCTAGCTGGCCACTTTTGGGTTAAGTAAATTAGAGCTCCTTGTATACAGCAAGCTCACCTTATAGTGAGTGATGCCTTTCCAAATGTTTTCTGTCAAAAAGCTTGAGATGTGATATTAGGAGACTTTAATAAAATATTTTTTTTTAGTTAAAATAGCAATGGCAAACACACTGCTCATTAATAATGGGATATACTGTAAATGATAGCTTTCAACAGAGTAATAGAGCACAGCAAACAAAGCAGAACAACAGAGACAAGTAAAAGGAAAATAACTTTGAAACTTACTGATAAGATGCTAAGTAGTTTGCAGTTTTTATTACAAAAAAAAAAAAAAAAAGCTAATTAAAGAGTTTGCATTTTATCATGCACAGTAAAGAACTCCTGACAGGCATTGTTATAATATGAAATGCTGCAGTCTCCAGTAGAGTTTAATTTAGAGCAACAACAAAGAAAGGAAAAAGAAGAAATAAAACAATTGAAATGTTGCAAGCTGACTGCCTTAAGCTCAGGGGAGGCCTTTCAGAAAACTGTTTGGTAGAAGCAATGCAAACTGAGCTACTACCCTGGGAATAATATTTTTCCAGAAATTGTTTCAGGCTGAAGTGTTTATAGGAGGTAGTATATAGATTGTGTAAGCCACTGGCTAAAAGGTTGAAGAAGTATAGCTTTTCATCAAAGGCTAATCAGAGTGATTATGCAAGAAGATCCACAGATGCTGATTCTCCATTCACTGGAGAATTAGTGATTCCTGTATCATTACTGATCAGATCAACAGATGTCCATACTGTCACCAGTTACCAGCATTAATTAACTATTAAATAACATCAGGTTTACTAAACATGTTCAATCTTAACATCTGTCCTTAATCTTGTGTTAATTTCTTCCAAACATACTTTTTGGCCTGAGAGACTTTGGAAACGGTATTGATTTCACTCTTGCCCAATTTCTTGGTTATGAATAATGACAGATGATACATATCAATTATTTTAAACCAGTGAACCATTATTTATTTACTTCAACTACAATACTTTGTTGTCATATCTGCAAACTTGAAGTTAAAAGATGATTGTACTTTTTGCTAGTAATTTTTCTGCAGCAAATATGAGAAGGCTACTTTTGTTTGCCATTAGCAGCCCTTGAGATCTTCATATTTTACTTTCCTGGCAGTCAGATGTATGAGCTGTTACAAAGGACAGAGAGTCAAGCTATAAGACACTGAATACACAGAAGACACACTGCTCTGTCTCATTTTCTGTCATTGATACAGCTGTATGATTTGCTTTCCTAATGTTTGACTTTGTGTCAGAATTGGAAGAAAATTAATTGGCAGAGAACCAGCTCAGATAAGGTAGCAGCCTGAGGAAGGACCACTAGTGCCTAGTAGCAATGTTTCTTGCCATGTGTGTTAAGCAGGGATTTCCCATCTTTGTACAACATGTCATAATCTGGGAGGTCTGGGACACTAGACTTCTTCTGCTCAGGTAGTCCAAATATATATATATATACGGTTATGGCCATATGATATATGGGCTCAGAGACATAACTATTTGTCTCAGGTTCTAAATTTAATTAGTAGAAATGAATCACTTCAGTATTATGTGCAAAAGGCTAGTGCAACTTACTGCCACAAGAAAACATTCACGCTTAGTACACATTGCATTTAAGAAAACATCTCAATTATATGGAAATTGAAAATACCATCATTTTCACTTAAGTAGATTTTCTTCTGTTTCTGAAGCTGCTTTCTTCCCGTTATAGTAAAGGAGAAATTTCTTGCCATAAATATTTTCAATCGTCTTTCCTAAAAAAAGGCTTTCTGCACCCTTCCCTGAAGTATGACCAGACTGCTTCTCTGCATTAGAAGACACTACAGATCTCTGTGAATCAGGGTGTAAATTTCTGTTCTATCACCCAGATGTTGCTGTTGTAACATCTAGATTGAATTATGAAATGCAATCTGCACTGACTGCTTGAAAGAGCTGGTCCGTCATGTGGGTTCTTGGCTGTGGAGTGGTATTAGTCATAACATACCATCCCAGATCTCTGAAAATTGTGTGTGATTTTTGTTGTTGTTTGGTTTGGTTTTGCTTTTTTTCAGACCACTATTTTGTTATTTTAATTGTAGTCTCAAAAGTGGCATTTTATATGCCACCTTCTTTCCCTCCTTTATGTTCTGTAGCATTGTTGGAACACTCATATCGATAAGATCCACTGTTTACATTTCCGTTGACTGTAGAACAAAATTTTGATAAAATGAATTCATTCCAATGAAGCTATTCATGGATTATTCATATTCATATTCATATTCAAGGAAGCATATTCATATATCCAATGAAGACATTCACAGCATGGTGCAAAGTCAATTTGTTGACTCAGTCCTTTAAATTAATTGGTTTTGAGATGCTTTCTTTTATGTTTTCATTGGAAACCAAATGCTCTCCTCACAGCCAATACACTCATATCTCTCAACATGTCCCCTTTACTCTTGGCTGCTGCATTGTGCTGTCTAGCTATTCAAGCCAGCTTGCACTGTAACTTTGTGTTACCCATTACCCAGCACTGCCATCAGCATTGATGTACAGCTTGGTATACCAAAAATGCCAGAGCTGATTGCTTCTTTGTCTATTTTCCCACAGCCAGACATGCGTTTTCCTGCTCCTGTTTGTTATGGAATACCCTTTCTGGTTTGCTGTGTATAAACTAATCCCAAATTGATTAGAATCAACAGAAATTCAGTTCTGTTATCCTAACTCTTTTCAGAATATTTTGGACAAAGTTGTAACACCATTCTGAAAATTTGTCTTCTCTCTTGGTGACTATGGGAAAATAGCATTTTTTTATTAATGTCTTTATTTCTCTAAGGTTACATGTGAGGAAACTTGGATGAGTCCTTATGCAACTTGGTTTAAATATGTTCATTGCTGGGTTGTATTTCAAAACACAAGATTTTCTCTATTTCCTTTCATTCTTGCTGCCTGTTTCCAGGCTTCTCCATTCACATTTACTGTATGATCATTTTACTTGGAGGGAAGTTTTCCTTAAAAAAAAAAAAAAGGGCTTATAAAAATAAAAGTTATGCAATGAATGAATATCACTGGGAGAGCCAATTTCTCTCAACTAAGCTTTAATGCAAGTTCAGGCTACTTAGTGTGAGCTATGACAGAAGGTACAAATGAGACTTCAGACACCTTTCTAAAGAATTAAAGTATTTTCTCACTTGCTCTATTGTTGTTGCAAAGGGCCAGCATGTTAATGGCAACAGAACTGTATAACATAGAGTGCACTGTCTGCAGAGGACAGGGAGCCACGTGACCTGAGATGTAGCCTACGTATCTGTATTCTGGTGTTAAATATCCACATGTACACTGTTCAGCAGCACAGAGTAGTGGCAGGTGTTGGTGCTAGACCATACTGGAATATGACAGTATTTTGTTTCCACCAGGGGCTGTGACCAGATGTGTGTTTGCTTGGCAAGTTTGAAGATGAGTTTTTGTTTATTTAGTTGTGGTTTTTTTCATAATTTATAATACTGGAGTACGATTAAAAATAATATTAATCAAGCCTAAAACAGCTTTCCAATTATTTTTATATTAGATCCAGCCTATCTGTTTTTAGCTACGCTAGTAAGAAATCATAATTATTACCAGGTGCCAGAAGGATATCTATATCTCAGTGCAGAATTCATTCTATTTATCCTATTTGCTCAATGCCTTTCAGAAAGGAGGTATCATAGTGACTGATTCTTCACGTGTAGACGCTATTTGACTATGAATTGCAACCCCAGCCAATGCCACTCTGATTTTACTCTTATCTCTCATTTCAATGAACATTCCACAACCTTTACCTCTCCCCAACACACAGCCAGGCACTCTGAAGCACAGTGTCAATCATTAGACATAAAAATATTGCAGTTATTTAAAGCTGGAGTATTTGTCACAGGCTCAAAAGATAGAGATCTAATGACTTACGAGGGGCTTAGCCTATAAACATGCACCTATGCTATTCTCAGGTCTTGGTATTATTATTATTTTTCTTATTCTTTCCATTCTCACACTTAAAACAGAAACACATTTTCTCCTAGAAAATGCTGACAGTGTGTCCTTGGTATCTCAAGGCAGAAAGGTTGCTTTCCCTCAGGCAGTGTGCTGGCAACTTTCACGTGGACACACATGGCTGAGCTGCCTATAGGAACCCCTTCTTTCATTGCTTCCATAATTCAATATGTTTAAAAACAGCAATACTAACAAACATTAGATAAAGGAATAGGAACTAAAACTCTTTGTGAGTGAACTTCATAAATGTAACACAGATAACAGAAGCAGGTGTTCGGAGTCAAAATACAGGAGGGATTTGTTATGCAAGAATAAGAACCTGAAAAATAAGCTTGAAAAATTACTACATGCAATCACAGGGAAAATCTGTGCTTAAAATAATAAAGCAGAGATTGTTCTAACACTCGTTAACATACGGTTTCCAAGTAAATCTTAATAAATTACATATTATCACAAATAATTCACTGATTACAACCCTGTGCTGCATCTTATTAAGCCATTCTCTACCACACACAAAAACACTCTTAATGAGCTACCAGGAATATTTAAAGATATGTTCTGAGCCTAAATATTTAGCAAAATCATCTTGATTCCTAAAACTAATTTAGATTACACTAAAAACACAAGTAAAAGAATGTATTTCCAAGCTACCAATGGTAAAATTCATGAGAAACTATGCATATTAGATGGAACAGTAAATCTCTTGCGCTCACGACAAACAAGAATTCAGCCCTTGTGAAGCTGCAGGAGGAACAAACATAATAAATATAGCAGAAATAATTTACTTGGGTGACTAACTACTTTTTTTATTACTAACTATGGTGTTCTGAGAATTAGATCACTTTATATTTAAGAAGTGCAGATTTTTAAAAGCAAGCCAGAGTCCTGTGAGATTAAATATATACAGTCATAGCTCCATACAATTCCTCAACCACTTAATGAACTGATAGAGGATATGACAACAGAATGATGAACTGAGATATAGAGACATTAGTAGTCCCTTTTCAACATTGGGCAAGAAATGATATAAATCCCTGTGGTAATTTTAAAATGATTACTAATACAGTATGTTAAAGAAATCCATAAAAGAGAAGGACACGATGCTCCCTCTCACAATATACTTGGTGAAAGACCAAAGAACATGAAAAACTGTAGGAACTATGAATCTCCACATGTGCTTCTACTTCTGCAAGAGTCATTCTTTTAAGACCTTTTAAATGCACTTATAACATATATGATGTAGATGACTTCAATTTGAACAGATGTGCAACCTGCTTTCCTGTGTCAGCATTGTTTTGCACATGCACACACATTTTAAGGTACAACAAGAACCACATCATGGTGCTATTGCAAAGTCTGAGCCCAACTTGAAAGCTGCTGCTGATGATTTATTTTATTGCAAGAGTTGTTGTTCTTCTTCATTGTTTGACTGTGCAGAACATGACACTAAGACTTGACAGCCTCTAAGAGAATTTTGCTCATCCACGGAGAAGATGAAAGATCGCTTATGTCTATCGAATGCATTTTTCCAGTATTGATGTGATACAGATTTCTTGTTAATGACTGTGAAAATGCTAGTGGAAAAGCATCTAAAGACGCTTTAGAACTAACTTAACAAAGAAATTCATCACAAATTGCTGTATTTTGTGACGTAACATGAAAATGGCTACATCGAATAATCAGTAGTACTGTTTCACTGGGCACTTATGGAAAGCACTGGTTAAATTATTTGCATTCTAAAGTACTGGATGAGCTTCTGTAGGATGTTTTACAAATCCTTCATTATAACAATAAATTTGCTGTTAAATCTTAGCTACAATTATACATTTTAATGAAAATCTCTCACTTGGTATTTGCAGACCAACATTGAAAACCAGAAAGTTTATATATATATAAATATATATTTATTATGTAGCAATTAAAACATGAAAGAATGAATATGAGTATTTCAAACCTTTCACATCTGTATTTTTTCACCATGGCTGTGCTGAGCAAGTCTTACTATTGAAGATACTAGCCTGTTTAAGAAGCACTTAGATATATTAGATGCAGTAAATCATTATTTCTAGTGGTGTAGCAACATTATATGATTATGATTTTATGTGTTTTTCTCTTTGTTAGTGTGGAAAGAAATAAAATGTTTAATCGAGAATCAATTTGATCTAGCAAATATAGTTTTACATGTATCTACAGGAATTAGCAATTTATAGGGAATAAAACTGGGATGGTGTGCTGCCTTATATCAACTGCAAAAACAACACTGGTCTTGCTATATCTTACAAATGAAAGTTGAAAACAGGTCAGATATGAAGAAGTTCCAAGCAGTAATTATGAAATGCAGACTTTGAAAGCAAATTCTCATTTTTCCAGTGCAATAGCTCATCTTATTGAGGTGAAGCTTCCTGTCATTAGATGAGCTGAAAATCTAACACACTTTGGCTTCACTCTGCACTAGTATCAAATGTGTGCATGCTGTATTTTTGGTGTGTTTTCTTGCTTCTCACTTGGCACAGAATTTATCTAGTGATATATAGCCCTTATATATTACTAATATACTGTAGTATATATATACACCAGCAAAGCATGAGACAATATTCTGTCTAATTGTTTTGATCAAACATGACATAGACTTTGTACTCATGCTAGACATATTTCTGGAAGTTATAGCTTTCACAGTACCTGCTTTCATTTTTTGTAATCCTGTCTGTTTCAGACCCTAAAGAATGCAGCACAACCGTTTCAGTTTTCAACCTGTCAAGACTTTGGACAAATGATTTGTCAAGAAAAAGTCTAATTATGTCTGGCTTAAGGCTTCCATGTTAAACAGGAACAATTGTGGTTACTTTGAAAGAACCGCCTCCTGGCACTTAAGCAAAATGTGAAAGCAGCAAGATTGTCCTGCCTTGTTTCTTTCCATCAACACCCTGTGGTCAGAAAAAGAAACCACCAAATACTTCACTTCCATTTCTATCAGTTTCTTGTGACTGGCAGCACTGTGGCATTTGCCTTGTTCTGTGTGTGAGTCATACAGCTAGGGCAACAAGAGAGCCTGTTGAATACAAACTCTGAAACTAAGCAGACATCAAGCCAAGAGCTGTTACTGCAGCAATCAAGCAGATTAGTTTAAGTAATTCCAATGAGCATATTAACGCTCAAAATGAATGAAGAGGTTTGAAAGAAAAGCATAAATCAGGTCAAGCCTAAGTGACCTGGCACTGTGAAACACTTTATAAAATACACCTATTTTGCTATGACTATTTTTTGACAATTCTGACATGTCAGCAACCACTTATCTTACTTTATTTCTCTATTTCAAAAATATTACCTATCTTTTTATCAGGTGTGTTCCTGTGGATTTCTGCTGGTAGGTATCAGTCCATGTACTACCATGAGTGTGCATCATTATCTTATTTGCCTAATTCAAACATGGGACACAGCCTTCCCTTCAGTATTTCAAATCATCCTATGTACAACCTGGATATGAAGGTGATGGCTTAGGTCCTGAGGGAATGGAGGTACTAGCTGTAGAGGGACCTGAGTTTTTGTTTGAGAACTATCTAGTGGGTGTACCCAAAATGCTTGACTGGTGCTCTGCTGTGGGTGATATAGATGCAGGTGCATCAGGGTCAATCTTTGCTTAGCTGCTCACACTGAACTATCTCTAGTGTAGTTTTTTTAGGAATCAGACAATTTGTAATCAAGAAGGGTGTCAACTTACAGTGCATAAACTAATGAACATTTCCAAATCAAGTATTATAATGGTGTAAAGTCCACTCCGAGACATTATAGAATGTATTTTGTGGATTGTGCTTTCACAACCTGATGTGTTCTGCACTAATTTTCCCAAGCAACAAAGCCCTTATGGAAGAACTAGAAATGATTATATTGGCATCAGACCTACAGGGATATTGGGGAAGCTACATACAGATTGACATATGAAGATAAAGAGCATATGGTAGTGACTCAGGAGAATGCTGGCTTCTTGGAGAACAAAGCATACAAAGCCAAGGATTCTTTCCTGCAGTGCTCATCTAGACAGGGAAGGACAGGTCAACAACAGTACAACTATCATGTAAAATTGTTTTGTCTTGGAAGTTTGGCACATTGGCCAGGAACACATGGAGGGAGAAAAAGGAAGCTTTTCTGCCTTTTAGAAAAGAAACTTAAGGCCACTGACATTACAGAAATGAAACTACTATATCTTGTTAAAACTGATGAACAACAGGACTGCTGAAACAAATACGCTTACCATATTCAACTAGCAGTACCTAACAGAAAACAAAGGTTTCGGTTATCAGAAACATTTTTCTAGCACTCATTCCTTTCATAAATTTCAGCTGCAAACAGTATCACAATTCTTAACAGAAAAGGATTCTTCAATTTCCAGATGATTTTCAGCAAAAGCAATGTGGAAAAAGAAAATTCCCTTTATTTTTACCTAATTTACAGACAGTTTTTGTCTATGTGGTATTTTATCCACATACTTTAGTGAATATATATATATTTTTTTTTCAAACAGTTTATAAAGGCCAATAGTTTCTTCTCTACAATATCTTACATGACAATCATCAAAGCAGATGTACATGATTTTTTTTTTCTTTCCTATCTTTCAAATGATTTAATTTTGAGATTTTCTTCTCTTTCTTCCCTCCTTCCCTCCTTCCCTCCTTCCCTCCTTTTCCTTCCTTCCTTCCTTCCTTCCCTCCTTCCCTCCTTCCCTCCTTTCTTCCTTCCCTCCTTCCCTCCTTCCCTCCTTTTCCTTCCTTCCGTCCATCCGTCCTTCCTTCCTTCCTTCCTTCTCCTTTCCTTCTTTCTTTCTTTTCTTTTCTTTCTTTCTTCTTTCTTTCTTCTTTTCTTTCTTTCTTTCTTCTTTCTTTCTTTCTTTCTTTCTTTCTCTCTCTCTCTCTCTCTCTCTCTCTCTCTCTCTCTCTCTGCTTCCTCCCTTCCTCCCTTCCTCCCTTCCTTCCTTCCTTGTTGCCTCCACTTTGGACACCTAATTGAGATACACTCGGACCAGTAACTGTATTTTGAAGAAAAGTATTTTGCTCCTGATTAGTTCAAATTGTTTCACTTGACCCTTGGTATGTCTGAACAACTAGGTGAAATAAACAATGTCACTCCCAGGAAACAGGGAGTTCTGCAGTTCTCAGTCAGAATCAAGTAACTGTCTAGTTTACCTCATCTGCTTTCCTCTTCCCCATCTGCCTTTACCTCCACATTTGTTTTAGCAACAGAAAAGGCTGGTAGTGGTTTCACCACTGCATAGAAGCTAGCAAGAATGAGACAAATGTCACAGGATATAAAGCCTGATAATTGCGTTATGTAAAGAAAACCATAGCACACTGTTTCTTCTCAAATGGTTATGGTGAGCACGGGAATATGTATAGCATACACATAAAAGTAATCTTTATTATGAAGTATGGTTTGACTAATGGCTAATATGAAAAGGAAGAGAAAAAGAGTTTTTTTTTTTTTTTTTAAGTTAATCCTGATGTGTCAAAATCCATGCTGCTTTGATATTTTCTCCACTGCTATGTATCTCTGGAGCAGAAGGTTTGCATGCCTTTGGTGTATTATGGTGACTGTACAATGTCCAGTAAAGTTGATCACAATAAAAGAATTTATTCTAAACCTCAGAAATGTTAAAATATATGTGACTGTATTATATTTCATATGAACATGTTCTTTTACAAGAAATCTTATTAAACACAACTAGAGTTATTTAGCTAGAGTGAAACAATGTCGAAGATATAAAAAATAAAATGTTATATTTGGTACTGTGAGTATAAATGATAATCTGCACAGAAATTACCTGTTATTATATGCCTAAATTCAAGAAGAAAGTTTTGAAAATTATGCTTGGATTCTTCATACTGCAAGATTTATGACCCACTTTCAAGTCCAGGTTGCTCAGATCTTCATTTGTGAGCCCTACGAAGCATATATGTCATCTTTTTACGGAAATCATGAAGCACAATATTTTAAAGTATTTATATTGCATATGGAACAAAATGTCTCTTATCCTATCATTGCCTGTTGGCACCCTCATCCTTGGCTTAGTTATGTAAAATGTGTAAAAACAGTGAAGTAAACAATAGCAAAAAGACTCTTAACAGAAATGGGCATAACAAGTTTCAAAGTGCAGATGTTTATCTTGGAAATGCAGTTATCTGAAAAAGCTCATCTTAGCAACTGAAAGATAATGATCTTACTTGAGAGCTTTCTAGCCATTTATCATTTAGATTATATTGGTCACTTTTTTGAGTGAAATGAACAACCATCTGAGCATATGGTGCAGAGCCCTCAATTAAACAAGGAACTTAAGGGCTTGCACAGCTTTCAGAGTGTGAGTGAAGCAAAAGACAGAGGTGGCCTCTGACAAAACACACAATCTGATCATCCTTCTTTGTCCATGTGCATGATTAAGGCTGTAAGCAAAGGATGGTGTTTTAAGCTCTGAATCCAGTCTTACAGACGAATCAGCTATGTACCTGAGTTATACACATAAGTGTGGGCTCTGCAAATTTATTCCCTATACAATATAGTAGCCAAAGGAGTTGCTCCAGATTTATATCAGAAAGCTCAAGATAGTAGCTCTATTTAGATTAATTCATCTAAAAACATTTAAAATATCTGTATTTGGTTTATTATTTTAACTGTATATATCAGAACAAGAGCTGGATGCTATCTTAGCTTATTTAAAACTGTATAATGACATTAACTGATAAGTTGTTATTATTATCAAATTCAAACTGCCTATAGTTTTTTGTTGTTGTTGTTTTTGTCTTTTAATGTTAAGAAACATCAGAACACACTGCTTCAAGAAGTCTTTTCTTGCTTCTTTTAAGGAGGACTTATGGCTCTTCTAATATTACTCTACTCTTGAAGAAGGAGAATAAAAGGAGAAGGAGGAAGGAAAGAAGGAGGAGTAGGGAGGGAAAAGGAAAGGGTGAGGGAAAGGGGATGGGAGGGGAGGGGAGGGGTGGGGTGGGAAGGGGAGGAATACAGCATAAAAGCTTTCTGAATGGATGAATGGTCTAGACTTCGTCTGTGGTTTCCATTTTCAGGCCTGAAAGCTTGGTATCCTGTATAAAATTGTGTGGGATGTCTGATACACCTAACAATTACAGGACTGAAATCATCATGGTGAATTCTTCAGCTTTCTGTAACTATCAAAAACATATTCAGAGAACAGAGTTGCAGGCCTTTAGCTGTATACAGTATGTATGAGCTGTGATATTACTGCCATGAGCACAGTTAGAAACAATTTGAGAAGCAGGAGAATCACAGAACCACAGAATTGTAGGGGTTGGAAGGGACCTCCAGAGATCATTGGGTCCAACGCCCCTGCCAAAGCAGGTTCCCTGAAAGAACTTTATGCTCTGCTTCTGTAGTTTACAATAAATTTAAGCAGAGTTCTGCCTAGGACTCTATGACCAAGAAGCTTTCCTCAAAACATACTTTCCCAAGCATAGAGACTTTCCCTGTCTAGCCCCCCAAATGTGGCCTTGGCTAAGCAACATATTTCCAAAAAGAGAACCAAGATTGATGCATCCAGTAGTGTACTGGTGACAAATTTGTTCAAGTCTTAGAAATTCGAGACTGCTCATACCTGTTTCAAGTGATCCGATATCACTGGACTGGCCTTGTATTCTGAAAGCAGCAGCTGCAGACAATAGAGAAGCCTCTAATCTTATCTGGGGATGGCTCAGCATAATTATATCTCACCCTGCAGCATAACACACAGACATGTAATTATAGTTTTTTAATAGTGGGTTGCAATGATACAGTGTTTCAGATGGCAAAACACAACAGTGTCACAGATTTGTCCTTTGGAGAGTGTTTGGTTCTAAGTGTTGCAAAACTCAGCTACAGTTTTCCCATTGATCCCATTGTACAGGCTAGTGAGTTTTGCCTAAGGAAAAAACAAGATGAAATTGTGTAACCACGTGAAGATTTGAATATTTTTTTGTAATAATTTCAGTTTGTATGACATAGGTTTACATAAAGCCTCGAGATGTGGTAAAGCAAATACAAAGCTTAACCAAGTTCCAGGCAGGATAACAAAACTGTGAAAGCCTCATTAATATCACTAAATTTGTTAAAAGCCTTATTAATCACAGAATGGTTGAGGTTGAAAGGGACCTCTGCAGATCATGTAGTCCAACCGTCCTGTTTAGCCAGGATCATGTCTAGGTAGGTTTTGAATATCTCCAGAGAAGGAGACTCCACAACCTCTCTGGGCAATCTGTTCCAACGCTCTGTCACCCTCACAGTAAAGAAATTTTTCCTCATATACAGATGGAATTTCCCGTGCTTCTGTTTGTGCAAATTGCTTCTTGTCCTATCGCTGGGCACCACCAAAAAGAGTCTGGCCCCATTGTATTGACACACTTCCTTAAGATATATATTATCAGATAAGATCCCCTCTTAGCTGTCTCTTCTCCAGGCTAAATGAAAGAAATAAAGAGAGTGAAGTTTACTGTCAATGTTTTTTCACTCGATCTCATAAAGCACATTCTAGTTTTTTTTCTTTTTGACTGAAATCCATTCAGGGACCCCACAGAGGTCTATGAAAAACCTTCAGAATTTTATCCTGCTTGGGACAAATGATAATGAAAATAATTTCATCACCATAATTATATAATTACTTTTTCTCTGGTGAATGTGAACATGCATGCATGATTGAAGGATGTCAGACAAATCTACATTCTAGTTCCTTACATACATGAGACTGAGGGGAAATAACATGAGTTGATTTAAAAGTGCTGTTATCTCCAGTTACTTCAGAGGAATCAAGGCTAATTTATACTAGCTAAATCTCTGTTTCCATCACTGTCAGAATATATCATACAACTGACTTATTCTTGAGTAGCCAATATGTCCTCAATTGTTTTTGAACTAAAGAAGTGATGTTTTTCACTGGTCTCTTCACCATTCTTCAAATAGATTCATTTATTTCTCCTCAAACATATTACCTTGGATATATCTATATGTATCTTAATTCTCTTCTAAGTATTCTCTAAATCTCACACTCCTTGGGCACTATTTTCTCTGCTGTCCTACTAGAGAAAAAATCGGTATCAATCTGGGAAGGACTGTTCTTAGTAAGAAGAATGGTGATTTCTATTTCAATAGATACATATAAAAGTATTGCTCCTTCTAATATGGCAGTTTTGGTTCTCCTGAGCTGATCTGTGTGCTGAGTCTTGACATACTGAAAAGCATTTTATCTTAGTGCATCTTTATGGAGATGCAACAAATTTCTTTATCTGCACCCATCCTCTCTGTAATTTGGTGAGAAAGAGAGGCATTGTCGCCTCTTGCCGAGGCGATCGGCTCCGGGGCAGGGGCGTTCTGCAGCGGAGCGGGCAATCGGACAGGCAGGGCTTTTTTTCCGACATCGAGGCCGCTCGAGGGCCGCGAGGACCCGGCAGCCCTCGTGAGGGGCTGACGAGGCGTAGGCGGAGCCAGCAACGCCCCCTCCCTGTTCAAAAGCAGCCCCTAGGGAGCGCGAGCGACCAGGGCGGGCAAACAGGGCGTGGCGCGTCAGAAGGACAGGGCGCGGCAGTTTGTGCGGCAGTTCGCGCAGGGAGGGCGGAGAGGGCAGAGTTTCCCCCCCCGCCCATAAGAACAACACCTTTAACGGCTGTCGACCGCTAGCTAGGCTGCAATGGTCTACACCAGGCAGAGCGCTCTCTCTAGAAAGTCTGTAACCACCCAGACTGACTGCCTGCTCAACAATGCGGCAGTTCAGGTCTCTGGGTGCAGGGAGTGTCTGAGCCTGTTGCTGCCATCTGAGGGAGGCAGAGGCACTGTGTGTGTGAGGTGCAAGCAGGTGGATGACCTGGTCTGCCTGGTGGCAGAACTCAAAGAGGAGGTGGATAGGTTGAGGGCTATCAGGGAGTGTGAGCGGGAGATAGACTGGTGGACCGACTCCCTGCAGGGCCTGAAGGAGAGGTACCGGGGTGAGACACCCCAAATGGGGGTGGACCCCCTGCCCTGTCGCTGTCGGGCAGAGGGAGGCGACCTAGGAGTTGAGGAGGAATGGAGACAGCTCCCTGCTCGACCTCGCAGGCAACGCCCCCCCTACCGGCCCCACCTTCCCAGGTGTCCTTACATAACAGATTTGAGGCCCTGGAGCTTGAGAGACTGGTGAGTGAGGACGAGGTAGAAAGTCTACCCAGGAGGATGCCTAGGGCGAGGAAGCCGACTCCACGCCTCAAGACTGCCTCCACCAAGAAAGACAGAAGGGCAATCGTTGTAGGCGACTCCCTTCTCAGGGGAACAGAGGGCCCTATTTGTCAACCTGACCCTACCCGTAGGGAAGTCTGCTGCCTCCCTGGGGCCAGGGTCAGGGATGTTGCCAGAAAGCTTCCCAACCTGGTTCGCCCCTCTGACTACTACCCTCTTTTGATAGTCCAGGCAGGCAGTGATGATATTGAAGAGAGAAGCCTGAAGGCTATCAAACGGGACTTTAGGGGACTGGGACAGTTAGTGGATGGAGCGGGAGTACAGGTGGTGTTTTCGTCTATCCCTGCAGTGGCAGGGAGGGGTACCGAGAGGACACGGAAAGCCCACCTGATTAACACGTGGCTCAGAGGCTGGTGCCAACACAGAAATTTGTTTTTTTTGACCATGGGGCGCTTTACTCGGCACCCCCTGGTGATCGCAGACGGGTCCCTATCTCTAAGGGGAAAACGGATCCTAGCCCAGGAGCTGGCAGGGCTCGTTGAGAGGGCTTTAAACTGGGTAAGAAGGGGGATGGGGCTGAAATTAGGCTTGTTGGAGCTGTACCAGGGGGAACAATGGCAAAGCCGGGGAAGAAGGCAATGGCCCAACTGAAGTGCATCTACACTAATGCACGCAGCATGGGTAACAAAAAAGAGGAGCTGAAGCCATTGTGCAGCAGGCAGGCTATGACTTGGTTGCCATCACGGAAACGTGGTGGGACCACTCTCATGACTGGAGTGCTGCAATGTCTGGCTATAGGCTCTTCAGAAGGGACAGACAGCACAGAAGGGGTGGTGTGTGGCTCTCTATATTAGACAGTGTTTTGATGTTGAGGAATTTGAGGTTGGGAATGATAAAGTTGAGTCTCTTTGGGTTAGGATCAGAGGGAAGGCCAACAAGGCAAGCATCCTGGTGGGGGTCTGTTATAGACCACCGAACCAGGATGAGGAGACAGATGAGGAGTTCTACAGGCAGCTGGCAGAAGCCCGAAATCGTCAGCGCTTGTTCTCATGGGGGACTTCAGCTTCCCAGACATATCCTGGAAGCACAACACAGCCCAGAGAAAGCAGTCTAAGAGGTTTCTGGAGAGCGTGGAAGATAGCTTCCTGACGCAGCTGGTTAGTGAGCCTACCAGGGGAGGTGCCCCGCTAGACCTTCTGTTCACAAAGTGATGGACTGGTGGGAGATGTGGTGGTCGAGAGCTGTCTTGGGCAGAGTGACCACAAAATGGTTCAGTTCTCTATTCTTGGCGAAGTCAGGAAGGGGACCAGTAAAACCACTGTCTTGGACTTCCGGAGGGCTGACTTTGAGCTGTTCAGGACACTGGCTGGCAGAGTCCCTTGGGAGGAGGTTCTGAAGGGCAAAGGAGTCCAGGAAGGCTGGGCACTCTTCAAGAAGGAAATCTTAATGGCTCAGGAGAGGTCTGTCCCCACATGCCCAAAGACGAGCCGGCGCGGAAGAAGACTGGCCTGGCTGAACAGAGAGTTGTGGCTCGAGCTTAGGAGAAAAGGAGGGTTTATAATCTTCGGAAAAGAGGGCGGGCTACTCAAGAGGACTATAAGGATGTTGCGAGGCTGTGCAGGGACAAAATAAGAAAGGCCAAAGCTCATCTGGAGCTCAATCTGGCTACTGCCGTTAAAGATAACAAAAAACATTTTTACAAATACATCAACGCAAAAAGGAGGACTAAGGAGAATCTCCATCCTTTACTGGATGCGGGGGGAAACTTAGTTACAAAAGATGAGGAAAAGGCTGAGGTACTCAATGCCTTCTTTGCCTCAGTCTTTAGCGGCAAGACCAGTTGTTCTCTGGATACCCGGTACCCTGAGCTGGTGGAAGGGGATGGGGAACAGGATGTGGCCCTCACCATCCACGAGGAAATGGTTGGCGACCTGCTACAGCACTTGGACGTATACAAGTCGACGGGGCTGGATGGGATCCATCCGAGGGTACTGAGAGAACTGGCAGAGGAGCTGGCCGAGCCGCTTTCCATCATTTATTGGCAGTCCTGGCTATCAGGGGAGGTTCCAGTCGACTGGCGGCTAGCAAATGTGACGCCCATCTACAAGAAGGGCTGGAGGGTAGACCCGGGGAACTATAGGCCTGTTAGTTTGACCTCAGTGCCAGGGCAGCTCATGGAGCAGATTATCTTGAATGTCATCACGCAGCACTTGAAGGGCAACCAGGCGATCAGGCCCAGTCAGCATGGGTTTATGAAAGGCAGGTCCTGCTTGACGAACCTGATCTCCTTCTATGACCAAGTGACGCGCTTGGTGGATGAGGGGAAGGCTGTGGATGTGGTCTACCTTGACTTCAGTAAGGCTTTTGACACCGTTTCCCACAACATTCTCCTCAAGAAACTGGCTGCTCGTGGCTTGGACTGGCGTACGCTTCGTTGGGTTAAAAACTGTCTGGATAGCTGGGCCCAAAGAGTTGTGGTGAATGGAGCCAAATCCAGTTGGAGGCCGGTCACTAGTGGAGTCCCCCAGGGCTCAGTACTGGGGCCAGTCCTCTTTAATATCTTTATCGATGACCTGGACGAGGGGATCGAGTGCACCCTCAGTAAGTTTGCAGATGACACCAAGTTAGGTGCGTGTGTCGATCTGCTCGAGGGAAGGAAGGCTCTGCAGGAGGATCTGGATAGGCTGGACCGATGGGCTGAGGTCAACTGTATGAAGTTCAACAAGGCCAAGTGCCAGGTCCTGCACCTGGGGCGCAACAACCCCAAGCAGCGCTACAGGCTGGGAGATGAGTGGCTGGAAAGCTGCCTGGCCGAGAAGGACCTGGGAATACTGGTTGATAGTCAGCTGAATATGAGCCAGCAGTGTGCTCATGTGGCCAAGAAGGCTAACAGCATCCTGGCTTGTATAAGAAGCAGTGTGGCCAGCAGGTCTAGGGAGGTGATTGTCCCCCTGTACTCGGCTCTGGTGAGGCTGCACCTCGAGTACTGTGTTCAGTTTTCAGCCCCTCGCTACAAGAAGGACATGGAGGTTCTCGAGAGAGTCCAGAGAAGGGCAACGAAGCTGGTGAGGGGTCTGGAGAACAAGTCTTATGAGGAGCGACTGAGGGAGCTGGGATTGTTCAGCCTGGAGAAGAGGAGGCTCAGGGGCGACCTTATCACTCTCTATAGGTACATTAAAGGAGGCTGTAGCGAGGTAGGGGTTGGTCTATTCTCCATGTGCCTGGTGACAGGACGAGGGGGAATGGGCTAAAGTTGTGCCAGGGGAGGTTTAGGTTGGATATTAGGAAGAACTTCTTTACTGAAAGGGTTGTTAGGCATTGGAATGGGCTGCCCAGGGAAGTGGTAGAGTCGCCATCCCTGGAGGTCTTTAAAAACGTTTAGATGTAGTCCTTAGTGATACGGTTTTGTGGAGGTCTTGTTAGTATTAGGACGAAGGTTGGACTAGATGACCTTGGAGGTCTCTTCCAACCTAGACGATTCTGTGATTCTGTGGTTCATTGTGCTTACACCTCCTTGCTTCCTCCATTGGGATACCACACGCTACTCTAGGAGCTGAGATTATACTGTCCCTGAGCAATTAATTTTCAAAAAGATACAATTAGAAAGGCATATTCTGGTTTGTATACTTTCTTACCAGGACCCCAATATTATGTATGTGTCAGGCAGAACCTACACTATATATTTGCTTTCTCTCTGCGGGCAACATCCTGTCTACATTTCTTTTTCCTTAATAGTTTAGCCTTTTGGTACCAACAGCTTATGACAATATCAGAGAAGAAAAGCTGATTCCTGCACAAGGCAAGCTTAGCTACAATCTCCTCACCTTGTGTTGATGTCCCTAAAGACTGCTCCATATTTAAGATATAGATGTTAAAAGAAGGTTTCTCAGCACACTGCATGTAATCCAGTGTTTTTCAGTTAGTGTTTTTCCTTGATTTCAGCACTCTATATTTGTCACTCTTGGAAATTTCAGTTCACTGCTTTTCTATCAGGTTAAATATTTAAAAGTATAACAAAAAAAAAAAAAAAAAAAAAAAAGCTATTTAAATGCATATGGAAGTTTACAGCAATAAAGGACAAATCAATGACAATTTTTTATGTTAATTCATGTTACAGTTCTTAGGTTCTACCTAGCTTGCCCTGTTTGGATGACAAAGGAATTGTATATATCCCATTTCTGAATATTAAGCAGAAAATAGTGCTGAGCAACCACATAAAATACCAGTCTGCAAAAACTTTCTTTGTGCCACCTTTTTTCTTCATACATATTGGGTTAAAATTCCCCTGCTTTTACTTTCTTTCAGTAATATCTCTCTTTTGAGTACATTTGCAATATCACACAGTAGCATTTAGATCTTTTTTCATACTTAGGCTGCTGCTTATGCTTTGAATTTCTGCACAATTTTGTCCATCACCCTTTGTTGTAATTATCATGATGTACTTCTGAGTCTGATGTGGTCTCCTAGGAAAAGAACCTTATTGTTTTTCTTATCAGGAAAGTGGGTGTTTAAAGAGTTTCTTTTCTTAAAATCTGGGAGATATCATACCTCTATTATTACTTCTCAACACACTTGTGTTCTTATTAATGCAGAGAAATCTTAGTTTTGCCATCACCGGCAGCTGACCCACAATTTGCAGATTGACTGCATCCCTGGGTTAATACTGGGTATGTTATAA
This sequence comes from Cygnus olor, assembly GCF_009769625.2. NCBI lineage: Eukaryota > Metazoa > Chordata > Aves > Anseriformes > Anatidae > Cygnus > Cygnus olor. The sequence continues at coordinate 94,575,741 of NC_049170.1, read as the reverse complement.
AAGTTCTGCTCCAAATAATTTCAGGAGTTCTTCTATCTTGAGTTCATGTGAACTGTGTCATTGTTAGTGTGTTTTCTTTTTTGTTTTGTTTTGTTTTGTTTTTTCCCTGTTAGTACCTAAGAATGATGTGCACACTATCCAAGTCATCATCCCTGGATTATCTGTTTTTTATGATCATACCAACATGAGCTATATCTTTACACTGAGTTACTGAAGACACTTATTACTCTCTAGCTAATTCAATCAAATTCCCCAAAGTATCATTGGTATACAATTTATAACAGCTTTCACATAATACCAACTGATACCTTCTTGTAATTTAGGAGATCATGGTAATATTGGAGGAATTTGTGTCCTAATAATATTCATTAAAAATATGTATGCCTTCCTGTGGTAATTCCTTAAGGAAACGTAAGAACAATGGGGTCATTAATTTCACTATTTCATCAATTTCAACCTGCATCATCCCTGGAAGACTTGGAAGATTTTGGAAGACTTTGACCTCCCCAGTATAGAATGGAAGAAGTAATTGTTGTGTTGCTACTGACACAACAGTTGATAGACTTCAGAATAATTTGAGCAAAGGAACCACAAAACAACAACTTATCTGAGTTGGCAATATTCTGGAATGGTTGGAGTAATGAGGAACAAAAAGCATAAAAACTTTTAATCAAAGAATCAAAGAACTATTGAGGTTGCAAGATGCCTTCTGAGATCATACAGTCCAACCCAACTACTCAAACAGGGTCAGTTTAAGCACTTTGCCCAGGACCATGTCTAGTAGGGTTCTGAATGGCTCAAAGGATGGATACACCACAGGCTCTCTGGGCAATCTTCAGTATTTGACCATCTCAATTAGCATGACAATGAAAAGTTTCTAGGAATTCAACCAAAAATTATTGAGTTTAAACCCATTATGAGGGAGAATTTAGGACATGACTGTGATGTCATAGAACTGGATTTACTGATCAGAGTCATTTCCATCCCTAACTTCCTCTTTCTTTCTGTCTATATCCTCATTTCTGAAGCAAAAGGACTTATTGATTGTTTTCCTTCCATTACTTCGTTAATCTGTTTTTGATACTTGTAGCTTCCCTTCTTCATTCACTCATTTTGTGAATGAATGAAATCCTGTGAAAGTTTTTCAGTGATACACTAACATGCAGTGACTCCTACTGCAACTTTCCTACTGTAACTACATGGCACAGTGTCAGTCTTAATCTATGTGGGAATTCAGTGATTTCCTGTTAAGTAAATTTTTGGCTCTTGAATTAATCTTTTCCTAAAGTTTATGTTTTTCAGTGTTTAGATAAAAAGTAGAGGTGAAAGACTTTGTATTAAGAAAACTTTCATGAAATTAGCTAGCAGTTAAATAAACAGTCTCATCTGTACTTTCTCAGATGAAATAAATCTTACTTAAACTAGAAGAGCGTCTGGGCTTCTATTGCATATCTGATAAGGCAAAAAGAAGCCCCCTGAGAAGTTACAGGCTTCAGGACAATGCACATAGGTTAAGGCCTTTCTCTTTAACCTACTTCAGCAGCTTTAGTTTAGGATTCTGCTAAAACAAGCTATCCTTTCATAACAAGCTGTGGATTTCTTCTATTTCAATATTACCGGTATATAAACATTCCCCAGAGGGTGTACCACTTGCTGATAAGCCACCTTAAACAAGAATGTAATGTCCAGTAAGTTCTCATGTCCAGCAATTTCTACTATCCTGTCCATGTAGCCTAACCTCAGATCTGAGAACAGTCAGTGACCTAGTCATTTGCCTAGAACCCTGGACATTCGCCTGCAGGCTCACCACACTGTAATTAAAAATGTATTATTTTTATTATGAATATGAAGGCATCTATATGCACATCTCCCAGACAAAGATTGGCAGTATTTTTAGTGAGGAATGTAAGGATCATAGAAGTGTGGAAGCATGTTACAAGGAAGGGAGTACAAATGTGAGAACCTGGTATGAGAATAATAAAAATGCTACTTTGATAGTAGCAACATTGAAGAAACATGAAACAAACTAGTTAACTTTTTGCTTTCGAATAATCACAATGTCTTTCTAAGTGCATCTGTAGCCTTCTAACATCCCTCCAAACTTTCAGTTTTGTTACCCTGGTATCTCTCAAACCCTTTGGGCATTCCTACATTTCACCCCTTTCTCAAATGGTTGAGGTGCATTTGAAGATTTTTAAAAGATCTTAGACTTTGACAACAGACTTCCACTTCCGAAAGAAATCTCAAGCTTTCTTCCTTTCTGCCTGTGCATGTATACAGTACCTGGGGAAAAAAATAAATAAATGAAGCAGACAGTCCTTCAACATTGAGACATTGCTTTGAACAAGAAGCCAGGTGTGACTATCTGAAGACAAAGCAATGAGCATCTGCTATACTTTGGAGGAAGGACACTGGATCTGTAGACCTATATTTTATCCAAGTAGCATCAAAGACCTTGAGAACATATCATGCTTTCCTACACAAAGTGAAGACAAATTTATGAGAGTGGTTTAGTCTTTCCCACCTATTTTTAATTGCCCAAAACATTTAACAAGTACCAAGCCTGTAAACAGGAGTGCCATGCTTAGTATTTTCTTCTTTGGTCCTAAAGATAAAGGCCAAGCTCTGCACTTTTGAAAAGCAAACGAAAGAAATGGAAATACCTTCTCTTTCCAAAGATCTGCAGGTTTTAAAGGATACTGGGATTAAAAAAAAAAAATCCTCAAAGCTGTCTGCATGGTGGCTAAACAAGATTAGGTAAAACACATCCTCTCCGATGCATACATGGAATATAAACAATAATCCTCTCCAGTAGGGTACCATAAGCAGTTACTATGCAGAAGAAACTCACATACAGTAAGTAGGCCAACAAATACATCCCCATTGGTCAGACTTTTTTACTCTAAATCTGTGCTGCTGGACTCCTAAAGGAACAGTACAAGACCACTTGTAGCAGAATTACAAAGAAAGATAGCTTTACTCTTTATTCTACTAAAATTAAATCACACAAGTGACTTCAACAAATAGATGATTGTTATTAAAATGTGAATTTCAATGGATATAGACTCTATCACATAAACGTGAAATATATATATATATATATATATATTTTTTTTTTAACCAGGCTAGCTACAGTAGCAAGTTTTTTTAAAAAAAAATTCCAAAGCCCCCTGATGATGTAACCACTAAAGCTTTTCTGAAGTAAAGGAACCTGGCCAAAACTCTCTCAAATATGCCTGTCTTCCTATCAGTTGGATTAACAGAGTGCTAAATCCCTTCACTGCAAGCTACCACTGTTAGTTCCCAGTGAGTACATCATTTACATGTATCACCCTGCTCTTTCTTTTATTGTGTTCTTGTTTTGGTTCACTGTTCCCTTAATTTGAAATGCCAGTTTCCCTTGCTGTACATTTGGAGGTATTTGGTAGCAGGACAGGAAAGGCTTGTTATTGAAGCTGAATTAACCTAACAAAGAGAGAGAGAAAAAAAAAATCAGAGCCCCACACAGAGCAATTAAACTTCAACCACAGTTTCAATATTTAAACGGCAAAAACATAAAGAAGCATAATGTTTCTTTAATTCATGGCCATTTGTTTTGCTTTTTTTTACTATGTATAATCAACTGTATCTATGGAATAGATATGTTTCATAGATCAAGGTATTGCAACTGTATAAAACATACTATATAGAGAGAAATATATCACAGCTAAATCTGCTTCCTATTTCTAACGAGAAATTTCTTCTTTTATACCTGAAAAGGCTGTTATTGTCAGTGCAAGGACACATCTACTGTACTTCAAGCGCAAGGCTGAAATTGTACAGAGTCCACATATACAGTACAGTATTTGTTTCTTCAAAACCCACTGGGATTTCAAGTCACCAAGCATTTATTATGCTGAAACAGTCCTTTAAAATGGGTTATTTTGAAAGCTTACAAGGAAGAGCTCCTCCATCTCTATTAGCAAGCTGTGGACTGGTTCCCTTTGTAAGAAGCTGCAGGGGATGGAAATACTTGGCATCACATTGCACTTTGCTCAGGAAAATGTTCAATATCCTAGTACAAAATACAATAAGAGAGCTGTTTACCATGGTGTCTATCACCATATCTGTTCAGAACCGCCAAAAAAACAAGAGTCTTACAACAGAGATAAAAAATAGCCAGGAAGACAAAAATCTACTCAATGCTTGATTTAGAGAATTTCTGTGGGAATCTGTGGTTCATGCTTGAGGGTACAATGCTTCTTGTTTAACATACTTAATGTCCATTGACTGTTCCTTGCACCACTACAGTTACACACATATTGTACACAGAAATGGGACACAAACACTGTGGATTACCACCTATGGTTTTATTAACTGAAGAATAGATGAGGGGGGAAATATAATAAAGGCTTATGCTAGCCCACATGAATGGACTTTTTAAGAGCAGTGAGGCAAAATGAGAAGCCTTTGCATTCTAAGGTGTTATAGAAACTTAATGTATTCTGGAAATAGGAAGGTGACAATTTTCATTAGGGATTGGTTTTGTTTTCTCAAGATTAAAAATCAAAAGGAGGCAAATCTTTTAATCGTCTCATAAACCAAGCTCTTTCTAAGGCTTAGTATAGCTGATCTGAGACACACCATTCAGTGCAGCAACATAAAAAAACCACACACACCCCACTCTAATTTATCTCCCTGTGCTTAAAATTCTGACTGTAGTAACAATATTTGGAGTGAAATCAAACGGAAAGAAAATTGTTTCAGGGTTAAATTAAAAAATAAAATAAAATCTCAATATCACTTGTTAGGATTGTGCAGAAAGACCTTGAAATATTCTCATTTGATTTTTCAGATCCTCAGAAAATAAATGTGATGGAAACTAGTGCTGATACATAATGATTGATATTTAAATGTATCTATATCATGTTTTTTTTTTTCTTGACGAGTTGGAATCATACTCCCTCCAGACTCATAGTCCATACTATGTTCAGTCTTATGAAAACACAGCTGAACCAATCACTTCTTTAGAACTATATGTATATGTAAAGCTGAAAACATGTGTGTCAGTTGGACATCTCCCTTAATCAGAAGCTTTATTCAATACTGAGTGCTCAATATCCCTGGGTTCATCATGGAATTTATGAAGCCTTCACTACTTTGGCATTCAGAATGAAACATTTTCTCAAGAAAATAATGCTTGTCTTCCCCCTTCTCTAGAGTAGAGTATTAGAGCTAATATTCAATGCATACAATGACTTACACCAGCTGAGGTAGTAGGCATTCTTACATTAGAAGTCAGATGGGAGAGAATTCTGAGAACCCTGTGTATCTCTGCAAAAACAGTGATATGTTAATGTAGCATATTTTCTTCATGATCATATTCTGAATAGACGAATCATTACAACTGACAATAAATAAACAAATAAATGGCAGATTGAGAGCTAGCTTGTACAAACAGTTTGGTATGATGAGAAAGCTAGCTTGTACAAACTGGTACGACCAGCGAAGGTAGAAGGCATGAATGTACAGAATCCCACTTTTGATTGAATGAGCCATTAGTAATTTAAATAAGTACAATAAAAATACTTTCAAATAGTAATCTAATTTTTGTTAAAAGCAGTTCATTACAGAAACATTTCACCCTCTTCCCTTCCCTCTCCCCCTTACTTGTTTCAGTTTTCAATCTAAAGAAAACTTCTTTCAGTTTTCAATCTAAAGCTTTTAAGTCATTGCGACAGCTTGGATTTGAATTCTCAGAAGTTTACTACATAAAGGGTATTACATTAGAAAAGACAAATGTTTATGAATTTCCAGTTCTTCCACACAAACATATGTTTGCTGTGAAACTTTAAAATACATTAATTTATGAGCTTAAATAAATAAATATAATCAAAAAAAAAAAAAAAAAGAATTGGAAGAGGAAACTCTTTGCTGCCCAGAGTTGGCCTCTGTCAAATGATAGGACATGCTGTGATATCTTTTCACCTATTTTTTAAGGAAATAAGCTATAGTTTTTAAAAATCAGTTAAACAGGTAGTTCTAGGAGTGCTTATGAAATGTGCTTTTCCAAAATAGAAACACCACTCTTATAATCTCTCTTTTTTCTTTTTTTTTTTTTTTTTTTTTTTTGGTGGGGGTGGAGAATGAGGTTGGGGGTGTTTTCAGGAAGCATGGGGGATGTGGCAGTAGATCTAAAATGATAGATGATACTGAAGCATTAAAAGAGAATGTAATTTTGATTAACAACACAACATTTTGACTAATTTTAACTGTTTTGCATAAAATCCTTCATTACGAGTACAAATGATGCCTGGAGCTGAACTGGAATCATGGAAAGAAAAAAAGAAAAAAAAGATACAAACTTATTCTTTTGTTTTAACAAGAGGATTCCATTACTTCCCTCATATCTCTGAGGATTACTTGGCTTGCTGGAGAACAACTTTGTTTATGCCATTTGACCAAGACCAGGTATTTTTAAATTTTTTAATTAAGTTTTTTAATTCTTTTCTTTTTACAAACAAATCTTTTTGGATATGCTAGTCTCCTGACCTTGATCACCAACTACTTGAAAACACCAAAACAGAATGCTATTTATTTAATCCCTTTTATTGAACAAATCTGGCTATGTTCTCATCTCTTGTGAACATTAGCCACAAACAGGGTAATGCACCCGAAGCATGAAAGAGGAAAAGAACATTCTTGCCCAAAGAGCTTTATCATCACCTGAAAACACTTTATCCTTACATAGTTTCTAGAACAGGAAAGAGGTCCTTTTCACCCCATTGTGCTTTAAATGTCTGTTAGAGTTCAGTGTGATAGTGTGAGGCTACTTTCTCTTCTCACAGTCAAATCTACTGAATAACTATGTCTGGTCACCTCTCATTCACTGAGACTTTCCTTATTCTTTCTAACTTTAAACATGGCAGTTTTTAGTTAATTTTATGAATTTCAGCATGACCTGTAAACCTGTTTGTTTTCTGATGAAAAACATTGTTTACAATGAAGTAGTCCCATCTAGATAAGAGCATTTTATTTTATTTTTTTAATATAGTGAAGTTCTCCTCCCATGGTAATTATTTTGGCAGGCGGTACTTGTAATACTGTAATTTCAAAATAATTCTTGTTAGTATTATTTAAAAACATCATACAGGTATGTATCAGATGCAAAATAATTTATCTGTTGCCATATTTAAATAATATTTCTCTGTCAATTCAGTCACATGAAGATTACTTATGTGGATATAATATTGTCCTGTACTTTAGGCATAAATGTGGGAGTTGGAAAGTCTATATCTTGGTCCTGCAAATGTCTGTGTTCACATTCCATTGTCCCTAACTACAGTGATTTGTTCCATGGAAATTAAAGCAGCAGCCCCTAGTAAAAAGTATATACTTCTATGCTCATGTTGACAGGATTTTGTGAATTAATGTGACATTTAAATATGCTAAGAATTTAGGAATCTCTCTATAGTATGAAAACTTAACCTATGTGTAGCTATAACAAAACACAACAAGGATCCACTTTGAAATATACAAAAAATATCAACTAAAGAAAGTTTTTGTGTAATTAATTAATTTGGCTTTTAACTGCCATGTATTACTTCAGTGAAGTTTTAATGAATGATATGAGCCTTTAAGTTTTCTGTTGAGATTTACAATGTTTTCCTTTGGAAGTGCCTGTCAAATGAATGGGTACACTTCCTTATTTGCCCACAGTCCAGTAATCTGTTGATATGAACCTGACTAGCATAAACACTACATTAGTGATCAAGAACATGTCAGTGGAAAAGGGAGTAATTCCCTAAGAATTTGCTTTCTCCAAGTCAGAATTTTCTCAATTCAAATTTCTTGTAGAATAATTTAATTGAAAAAATGTACATAATTAGCCTTCATTGAGTAAGTCATTGCGATTTGGGAAGAACTAGTTTTTGTAATGATTTTAATTTATTATTTTTTTCGTGTTGTAGATGAAACAGAAAACAAAATTAACAGAATTTAAAATTGTTTAGCCGAAACATGTGAGGACTTGTGGAGTTTTGTGTCATGTGATCTCTACATCCATGATTAGGCTGTGATATGCCTCATCATCTTGCATATTACAAGTCCAGTCTTCACTCCTGCACTTGCAACTGTGAAACAAATAGCGCATCATCTGCATCTTTTATCTTTGCTCTCCTTTTGATGACAATTTGGGATAATAGAGTACACAACATAATAATAGAAAAACAAGGAGCCTTCTGCACATGCAGATTACATCTGATGTTTTTTTCTGCAAGAACAAACTCTGCTCTACCTATAACCCTGTGGAAGTATTGTGTTGTTGCATGGCATTTCATTTGTGTAATTTTATCAAATTGCTTGATCCTTCCGTACTGTGTAGGAGCTCTTAAAGTTTCTTTTCCCCTTTTCACACATCAATACATAATCCTGCTACAGAACTTAGAAAGCTAGGCACATTAATATTTCATAATTTTTTATAATTAAAAGGGCAGGAGGTACTTCAAGCAAATTTCAAGCAGCGTCTTGAAACAGAATCATTTACACCTGCCCTTATACAAGAGTATTAGTCAGTCATATAGATCTTTCTTTTCCTAAAATCTATGATTCAATAAACTACATAGTCAGCCCTATGTTGTATTTACAGATATTTGCAGTGATCTGAACATAAAAATTAAAAAAAAAATACAATGGCAAGGAATGTATATACCATAAAATACATCAGGGAAGAGGTTCTTCACTGAGAGGGTGGTCGCACACTGGAACAGGCTCCCCAGTGAAGTAGTCACTGCACTAAGCCTGTCGGAATTTAAGAAGCATTTGGACTGTGCACTTAGTGCACACATGGTCTAAAATTTGGGTAGACCTGTGTGGTGCCAGGAGCTGGACTCAATGATCCTTATGGGTCCCTTCCAACTCAGGACATTCTATGATTCTATGATTCTAATAATAAGAGGGTTATTAATAAGAGGGTTATTTTCTCATGCTTTTCACCTCGCATTCAATGAAATAAAAACTTCCTTTTTGAATATCTCCGTAACTGCCTCAGAATTCAAGCTGACACTCAGTTTTGCTGACAAGGACATGATATTGTCCCAACATTTTAAGTAGCCATATAGAAAAGGATATAAACCTGTGTAGTATCAATACCTGACAGATATACTGTTTCTGTATGATTGTGTTCATCTCTTGCAGCTGAGGATTCACACCATTATGAATAAGCAAAGATACACTTACTGTTTGGCTTAAATAAAATGTGTTATTCTGACAAATTACAACTGCAAACATCACAACCTGTAACCTTCTGTAACCCTGCTGTGGGTCTCATGTTGGATTGTACCTCTGTGGTGATACATAATGCTGAGGCATAATTGACAGTTGTAGATCATACATATGTTGTTCACAAACAAGGTCTACAAATATTCTTTTTCCTGATATGTGAAAATGAGAGTCTTCATGATGATCACAAGATCTTTTTTTCCAAGGATCTTTGAGCACAGCGTCACGGAGAGCAGGAAGCTTATATCTCCATTTTCTCCTATTTTCATGTTTTGTGGCAACAAAAGCTAAAGGCTACAACCACTGTAATCACCCTGAAATGCTAATACTTCAGTTTGTCATCCAGAGGGAGGAATTCCAGTGTTTGGGAGACTGTTCCCCTAGAATTATTGCCATCTATGTCACACTGAACTATCTGACCAACTTGTGAATGCTTGGGCATAATGCCACCACAACAGATGGGACATGGATGCAGCCAGCCAAAAAAAATCATGTATATGTTATCAATGTGAGAAATGAGGGCAAGACTCCAAAGACAGAAATATACAAGTGTCACTCTTCATCTGATACAGCTTTCATTCAAGACAGTTCATCACTAGGATCTTGGCAGATTAACTAAAAGAAAGATGCTCAAACTGTGTAATAAGAAATTGCATCCTACTGTACCAGGTGAAAACATGTCAGTAATCAATGGAGTAGTCTACTGCTCTCGTCTTCCAACCAGTTCCACAAGAAACTGACAAAAACAAGCATAACCAAACTTACACAACTAAACTCTATATCCTCATCTGTCTTTCACCTTTACAATGCTATATATAGAGACCACAAACCATAGATCATAGAATCATAGAATATCCCGAGTTGGAAGGGACCCATAAGGATCATCCAACATCTAAAAGCTAGATACAAGTTCGTGAACAGAGGAGTGGAGGTGAATCAGAAGGCTTTGGGCAACTTGATCTAGGGCAAGGTATCCCTGCTAATGTCAGGTGGGTTAGAAATAAATGATCTTTAAAGGTTTCTTCCAACCCAAACTAATCTATGATTCTATTAATCCCATCCTGCATTAGAGTACTCCTGGACACCTGCAATTTCTGGACATGTGCAGTTTATTTCTGATTTGTGGAAATTAGATTTATGAAGGATCTTATTAACCTTGTGATGAGGTTAGCACCTTAGTTCACAAGCTTCTCAAGTATAAACATTTCCAGGCTCTAAGCTGCCCTTTTCCAAACATCACTTTACAGAGTTAACCCTGAAGACATTTCAAGGTTTACAGAGCAAAAGAATGAGAAAAATGAGAAAATGAGAAAAAAGGCTTACCCATGTCTTTCCTTCTGATTAGTCTTCCACTTAGACATCCCCCAAAGAGCACAACTTTTATCAGATGCTGTGTATGATTGGTAAGGTCTTTAAAAATCACAGCCTTTATATGCATACCACACTTTCTCTAATAAAAATATATTTTTTTTACAAATGATGCTCACAATAAAAATGCACAGCCATGAACAACAGAAAACTTAAAAAACAACAACACAACAAAATTGTATTCTTTTGAGAGAAAGTGAAGGTGCAATGCAGACTAATCCACCTCCATATCTCCAGAAGAGCAGTCTGCCTACCCAAACTTTGTTTTCTTTCCAAGACCATGTAGCAATTCCACTGACTTGTGGGTTTTTGTGTTATTGTTGTTGTTTGGTTTGTTTGTTTGTTTTAAGCATTTTCCGTATCAAATATAGATTGTTGTACAGCTCTTATGACATAAGGAAGGAAGAAAGGGTGTAAATCTTTAAATAAGCAGGTTCTAAAGCATAAATCTCAGAACAACCTGTTTTAGTATTTGCTCTTACCTACAGTGCACCTGCAATTAGACCCATGGTGATACTGAGATTGTGTTGAGCTCCACTAAAGTCAATACAACTCCATGCAGGAGCGTAGGTCCCCTCTCCACCCACAGTTCTTTCTCAAATATAAAGGTCTGAAGCTGAAAGAACAGTCAGAACTATGAAATAGCTATTATAAAAAAATGACCTCTGCAAAGTTCACAGTGGTTGTGAAGTTCAGCAGCAGATTAATGAAGCACAATCCACAAAACCCCTATGCCTCATTCACAGCCTGAATTAGGAATCACATCTATAGATGGAGGCTCTGGTACAGGAAAAATCACAATGCTGTGGATGCTGACACTATGAGGGTGTTATCTGGGGTCTGTAGACTTGCCTTGAAACAGTCAGACACTTGCAAACTGTCTAACCAGCTTTGTGGAGCCTATTTCTAGTGAATAATTCATATGAAATTTTTTATAATACATATTTTAGTTTACCGTACATTTATTATTTAAAATTCTCATTCTTTGAAATTAATTGTCTTACTTAAAATGTGAATGATATTGCATATTCGGAGTTAGTCCTAATGGACATGTTAAGCTGTTTCTGTTTGGGAGGATTAAAAGTGTTATGAATAAGTTTCTGTTTTAATTGCCTGCAGAACGCAAAAGAATACTTTTTTCCTTCTCCTGTCAAACAGTCATGCTACAATCAGCTTTCTGCAGACATAACTACTTAACTCAACAATGGTCACTTTACAAATAGTTTAAAAAAGATCAAAATCAAAGGCTAAAATCCAAGTGACTTCTTTCAAGTAAGAAATTATTTTTTTAATATTGCTCAAAAAAACTTTGAAATTTTAACCTCTATTTTCTTCAATACTTGACATATGCCAGCAGAAAAAACAGGAATTGTTAAAAACCTTGCTAAATTTTATTATAATTGCTAAAAAACATTTCTCTGTATTAAAATGTGAATTATCTAATGTGTACCTCCTGAAACATCTGAAAAAAAATGTTTTGTATTCTTAAAATTGTTACTTCTGTTTTCTTTTTCCTTCTAATGTAATTCTGAAATGCCTGTGCAAGTTTATTCTCTACATATGGATGCCTCAGGTTGTTTTTATCATTATATTTATTTAATTTCTTTTTACATGAAGATAAATCTTTTATAGGTACATATTAAGACAGAAGTACCTCACCTTTTCATATGTGCATGTACACAAAAGCACTCACACACAGACTATAGAAGTTGCTTTCCACAGTGTATATAACAAAATCATGACTTTTCACTCTTTCTTCCTTCACTGTCATATTGGGTCTCTCCACATTGTTTCTCTCTCCCCAGTTCTGCACTAAATTTGTCTTTTTTTTCTGTTTTTGTTTTTTTTTTTAATCTTTAGTTTTTCCATTTCAGCTGAATTCAACATAGGCACAGTGATTTGTAAATTCAAATTTAACTTTCAAAGTATTCCTGACCAAATTTCTTTAGCCTCAGGCCAAATGCATGTGTAATTTTGGTAGATGATCAATGAGAGTGGATGTATTTAATAAAATACATCATTCTTTTGTCTTCATACCAAATTCAGTGAATGATTTCAAAAATGAGAAGCACTGGATGAAACTAAAAAAAAATGCAATTGTGTTGCACTGGAATTCCTATATACTTTGACTGCTGGTGAAAATCCAGGCTAATCAGGAGACAATATTTCTTAATGGATGATATTCAAGCATGATTCCTAGCCAGACATGGTTTCTGCAATAGAATTAATGATGGAACTATCAAATTATTTTATATAGGATCTGTCATTTGTAAGCTTAAGCCATCACTGTGGCAAGAGACTATATACCATAGGTCTCTACATCCTTAATGAGGAGGGATTTATTTTCTGTTAAAAATAAATTCAAAAGGGGGCAGTGTGTTTTAATTAAATAAAACACGACAGAGATTTTTTTTCTTGGTCTCTGCAGTAAAACACACAGTGATAAAACCATGTTTGCGTGTCTTGTTTCCCCCTCCAGATTCCAGTGCTAGCAAAAGATTTGCCCTTGATCATGCGGTTTTAGACATGAAAGGCTTCAAATCTATCCAAGCTCAAGCTGAACATGGAATGCTAATTTGGGTTCACATGAAGAGCTGGACAAGCAAAGTCTTTTATTTTAAATTGTTAAAAATGCACTCTTTTTGACGTCCTTTTCCAACTATATATTTCTAGAGCACATAAAACTGGCTTGCTGATACATTATGAAAGATAAATAAATTCTATAAAACATTTATTTGACACTAACATGCTTCTCTGTATTTGAAGTGTAAAATGTTGTCTATTTAGAAAAGTATATGCTTTTATATATATAAATTACATATTTTTTATCCTATTGTAACATTATATTGTTAAACAAATAATTTTAAACAGAAAAATACATATGAAGAAATGGTAAAGTTTTAAAATCAAAATACAATATGACAAACCAGAACAAGACACATCCCATAATACATGAGACTGGAAAGGGGCATTTGGAGAACATTGATGAAGAGAACAAAGGAGGCATTCACTAAATTAATAATTTTATAAGCAATTATATGGAGTCTATGAGAAACTCCAAAGCGATGCATTCAATGTGTGCTATATTATGCAAAGGTGTGTTGTGATAAGTTTGGTATGGTGATTAAAAAAAAAAAAAAAATCCATTACAAAGCAGTGTCAGGTAATCCTTCTGAGTAGAAAAATGTCATAATTTCAAGTTCACTATCTGGGGATGTGCTACAAGCAGTTGCTTCATATCTCGCTGGAACACAAAGATTCTATCTCTTGTAAATGGTTCAAAACTACTAAGTCTGTAAGACCAAAAAAATAACTATTGACTCATCCATTAATGTTGCTCATTATTGTCACTGAACAATGCAATTATGTTTCCAGAGAAGAAAAATGAGAGAAGAGGTGAAGAGCTAAGAGAATTATTACTGCTGTTACTAGAAACCACATCTAACTAGCGACTGGCTGACATTTCTCTGTCACCTAGAAGAGAACTATCTCAACCCTTTAGACTGCTGACCTCTAAATCTGTCTAGGAAAGTCTACTTCTGAAACCATCTATTTCAGTTTAAGTGGTCAGAAGCAAGGCTCTTTAATGCAACTGTAATTGCTCTTGCTGTCTGAAATTGTTGTCTTTGGAACCAAAATTGTTTTCTAACAGAAACATTCTGTAGCTCTTAGATGTATATGGGAATGAATGAATGAATAGAAATCCAGTCCACTGAAAACAACAAATAATGAAGGTGAGAACTGGATCTCTGCCCTTCCTGAGTTCATTTTTTGTGCAGTTTATGAAGTTTAATGGTTTTGAAAATTTTATTTTTTTTTCTTTTCTGGAAACTAGATTAACAGGAATGTAGCATTAAGGACTTATTACCTAACAGTAAAGATAAACTATCATCTCCCTGTACTCATTTGACCAGTAAGAAAAGATAGGTACAATCAGTATCAGAAACAAAAAATCTCAGTATCCCATGTACAACTTTTTCCTGCAGCCTTTTGAAATTAGAAGAAAAAATTTTAAGTCAATGTAACCTGAATAATGGCATTATGCAGTGGCTTTCAATACAAATCATAGAATCATAGAATATCACGAGTTGGAAGGGACCCACATGGATCATCGAGTCCAACTCTTGGCTCCACACAGGTCTACCCAAAAATTCAGACCATATGACTGACAGCATAGTCCAAATGTTTCTTAAACTCCGAAAGGCTTGGTGCCATGACTACATACCTGAGGATCCTGTTCCAGTGCACACGGTCCTCTTGGTGAAGAACCTCTTCCTGATATCCAACTTGAACCTCCCCTGTCGAAGCTTGACACCATTCCCTCGGGTCCTATCACTGGTCACCAGAGAGAAGAGATCAGTGCCTGCCTCTCCACTCCCCCTCATGAAGAAGCTGATGACAATCATTTTTACTTTTTCATCTACAGCCCTCTATAAGCTGAAGTTCTCCAGTGTTGACTGAATCTTTTGCACATCCTTTTGTACTGCAGACCAGAAAGCCAACTGTATCCTGGACTGCATCAACAGAGGGGTGGCCAGCAGATCAAGGGAGATGACCGTCCCCCTCTACTCTGCCCTTGTGAGGCCTCACTTAGAGTGCTGCCTCCAGGCCTGGTGGCCCGCAGCACAAGAAGGATGTTGATCTGTTAAAGCAAGTCCAGAGGAGGCCCACAAAGTTGATCAGAGGGCTGGAGTACTTCTCCTATGAAGAACTGCTGAGAGAGCTGGGGCTGTTCAGCCTAAAGAAGAGAAGGCTACAGGGAGACCTCACTGCAGCCTTTCAATACTTGAAGGGGGTCTTTAAGGATGCTGATCATTAAAGGATAGAGAAGGACTCTTTACTCGGGTAGAAAATGATAGAACAAGGTGGTTTAATGGTTTTAAACTGAAAGAGAGCAGATTTATTTTAGTTGTTAGGAGGATATTCTTTACTCAAGAGTGTGATGAGCCACTGGAACAGGTTGCCCAGAGAGGTTATGGATGCCCCATTCCTGGAGGAGTTCAAGACCAGGTTGTATGGGGCTTTGAGCAACCAGGGTCTAGTGAGAGGTGTCTCTTCCCATGGCAGAGAGGTTGGAACTAAATGATTTTTAAGGTCCCTTCAAACCTAAGCTATTTCATGATTCTATGATTAAAAAACAAAACAAAACAACTACAAACAAAAACTTCACATAACACTTTTACTATTGTCTACAAAGACCTAGGGAAAAAATGAGCATTATAGACCTACAATAATGTTGCGCTTAATATTATTTCTTCATTTATACTCTACTTTCTACTTATATCTATTCTTATAATAGCTGGTGAAAGTCTTTCACTATTTTTATCATTATATTATTTACATATCAAATGCTAATACAATTTTAGTGGGTACACTATCTAAGTAGGTGAATTTCTCATTGTGAATGGCAACATTTTAAGACTAATATCTTAAATCACTTTATTAATGAATTTTGGGTAATTTCAAAGATCTCTTTTCACCTGATCAAAGAAGAATACATTAATCCCCTTCTCCCCCAACCCCTCATTCAACCAATCAAAAGTACTTCAATCAGGTGCAGTCATATTGCTGAAGTATTGTTGCATGGCATGGCAGTCCCTAAGCAATTTTTATACTAATCAAATTCAATGCATCGTTCATCTTCTTGCTGTTTTTCATCCAGCAAGATGACATGTCTATTATGTGTCTAATCATTATAGCTTCATATACAGCTTCATTTAGCTGTATGTCATGAAAGCACCTGGAAATGGAAAATTTGTTGACATTTCCACTGCCAATCAAAAGTCTGTCACTTCAGCACCAATACTACCACTTGCTGAGGAATCTCACCACTCTGTCCTCATGGACAAAAATACTTTTGTCAGATTCTGACTTGCTAGAGAAACACCCAGGGTACAGATTCTGTCTGCAAAAGTGCTGTTTGTTTATACATGTGGTTAGCAATTCTTTTTCACAAGAACTCTTCAGTTCTTATGTGTCAGAAGCATAATTAGCAGCATAAGCTAGAACCGGTTCCAAAATCAGCTGGTATAATGTGACATTGTTACTTCTTTTGCTGTTGCCATCACTATTATCATATCTGCATGCAATTCGTTGCCCACACACCTATGGTTAGGCATTATACAAACACAAAACAGAAAGACAGCTCATGCCCCAGTAAATGTATGGACCCACTACAATATGAGAGAATGGGTAAAAACATACAGTTGACATTTCATAAGAAAGCAAGGAGACAATATGGATGCATTACTAAGTCCCCCAACAGCATTCTAGGAAAACAGAATTTTATGAGAAATCTAAATATACTGATTTTTTTGTTGTTGTTGTTGAGAATGTAGGGATACTGAATTGTTTTACAGAGGATTGTGAGGAATAACATAGTAAAGAGCATTAACACAATTATTTTAAATTCTTAAAAGAAAAGTTTTAACTGTGAACACTTCTCCCACTGGGTAGGCACGGCTCTTTTCCACTGCAGGGGAGGAAAAAATGTTTTGAAAAAAATTTTGAGGTTTATCACAGAAGGAAACAAAATTTTAGAATTTCATCCTTGACGGGTTGACCTGGAGCTAGAAGGTGGTAATTGACAAGAAGATATCAGAGAGGTAGGCCAATATTAATTTCGGTCAGAAGGAAACAGTGTTTGCTTGAAAAAAACATATTGGATAGTTGCTTTTTGATTTAGAGTCTGTGGGTGAGAAAAGTCATATTAGAAGGAATGCTGGCATTCACATCAGCTCCTGTGTTTGTTATTTCCCTCTATTTCCCTTCCTCACTGGGATGCAAACCACAGGATGTCAAATCTCTTGGATGACGAGACACAAAGACCAAATATTATCACAGAGAAAGGCAGGTCCTTGCCTCAGCTACCACTACTGCCACTGAAAAGGAAACAAGAAGGGGCTCAATGGCACCCTCAGAAATCTCTAGGAGATAATAAACACTATTTAGTCAATGTGTGGGAGACCAATCACAAAGGAAACATAAAAAACAGGATAAAGATGAATTCAGGGGATATCCTGCTTGCACAAAGAAAATGAACTAGCTCTATCAAGATGAGGTGATAAATCTGTGAATATATAATACTGCAGATTAGAGAAGGTATTTAGTGAAACAGATGAGGGGTTTTGCTGAACAGCACTACACTGTGTGGTACCATACTGTAAAATGTCATTGGGGAAGGGAAAGAGGGAGAATACATCCATTAGAGTGGATGTAATGGAACCAATGGGAGAGAGAAAGAAGATAAGATAGGGTACTGTGAGAAGAAAACAAGTGGAAGCAAGAGGAATGAAACTGTATGAAGAATAGTGCCATGGCAGTTCAACTTGTCCATGTAGGGTTCAGTTAGCCTGGGTAAAAGTTGTTCATCTAGGATGAATACTGAACTGAGGAACAGGAGATTGAGTACAAGTGAAGAAAGTCACCTAGTAGTGATAATTCCAGAGCTTCACTTTTGCTGAGTGCAGGATCCTAAGATGTAGACAATGCAACTGCTGCTGATGGGACAGGCCTGGAGAAAGAAGGGAAAAACAAAACAAAACAAAACCCTAAAGCGAAAAAAAGGCTCATTGATATCGTTGGGGGAAAAAAAAAAAAAAGGAAAAAAAAAAAAGGAAAAAAAAAACAGGAAGAAAAGACAGGGAGAAGAAAGCTGAGAGCTTGAAGGAAGGCACGGAATAGTTGAAGATGATAGGTCGAGAAAAATAGAAAAATACTATATTAAAGATCACAAAATGATGAGGGAGGGATCAGAAGGAGAGCTGGGTTTGATAAAGACTGAATCAAGTGAATAATCCATGTAAGTACAGGCAAGCTGAACCATCATTTAGGGACAATTAAGAAAAAGCTCAGCTAAGATATCAGATGAATAATCAAATACAACTGAGTTAGTGATTCTATTAACTATAGCTAAACTCTTCTGTAATGATTTGTGAACCTCAGTCCTTAAAATCTGCACCCAATAAATATACTTAATAGTACATTTCTGATTATTTGAAGCTTACCTAGAGACTTCACAGCTTGTCTCTTATAACTGATGTTTTTTTCCTAGAAGAACTCTATGAGAGATGCTAAAAGCAATTTAAAGGGTAACTTTTTTTTTTTTTTTTTCTTGGAGCCAATGCTGGCAATTTTGTTTGGATTTACACATCACTGTATGGGGAGAGAAAACCAGATTAAATGGAAAAAGGTATAAACAAAACCATTTTGAAAGAGTATTCGAGGATTTACGGTACTGTACTTGACTAGGAGTGATTGGCAGCACATTAAATAGAGCTTTGTGTCAGCTGCAGAGTGGACTCAGCAAAGACAGGATGTCAAGTTACGAACTGCAGACTTTGTGACTCCAACTTAACTCCTTGTTACATTTTGTGATATTAGCTGGGAGAAAGTTTATATCTACAGTGCTGGAGAAATTAAACACACGTACATTGTCATGTTAGCCAAGTAAAATTTTGAATAAAATAAAATATTAGTGAAACAAAACTAAAAGAGAAACAAAACAATCCTGGCATTTTATAAGTAGGTTATTTCAACAAGAACTAGATGGGGTGCAGAGACCCTACACTAAGCTGTAACTTTGTATTCGAAATAAAACTATTAGCTCTCCCTGTAGGTTAGGGTTTCTTTGATTTGACAAACTTTACTTAATTGGTTTCTAAAGATTACTTGACAATCTGTACTCCAGCTTTTTTCTCCATTACTGCTTATGACACCACAGTTAGAGCATAATATCATCACCACAGGTAGAAAGGTCTGGTTTATATACAAGAAGTCAAGTTTACAATATTTTTTTCTACTCATTTAAAAGATTTTCTCAGGAAATACCTACTGAGATCTAATTGAGTTCTGCAAACATATAGGAACCTAAAATATGTGGACACTGAAACCAAAGTCACAAATATTCCCTACTGGCAAAAATAAATACTTTGAACTGCTATGTTCTTTTTATGTGAGGATCTCAAAGTGTTTTGCAAATATTAATCAATGATTCTACATTCACAGTGGTCCTGTGAGAGAAGAAAGCATCATTTTAAGGCTGCTGTCTACAGCCCTTTTTTAGTTTCTGGACAGAATCACTACTGTTACCTTCATAAACTATAGACTTCAAGCATCCCCGTAAACATCGTTTAGTATCAAATCTTTCTAATAATGATTTTCAGAAGAACTTAACTACATTTGACTATATATGCTCTGACTCTCACATGTATGATATCGTAGTTTGAAATCACATAGTGCTTTGCTTTTGTTTGCACATGCTATGTATAAATTGCAGCAGCAAATAAGAACAATTTTGTCTGAGGGACTCTATGAAAGATTTAAACTTTTATATGTTCAGAACATAGGCTGTGCACCACTATTACATTTTCCATGATCTGACTCTTCTATAGAAATAAAGTTAATAAACTGTATGCATCATAATTATTCAGCAGTTTCTTTAAGAAACCCTCACCATTCAGCAGAAATATTTATTTTAAAATTTGCTTTGCACAATATTTCACTAATGAAAAAGACTAATGAATCTGCACACATTTTGTACCTCTGAAGATTGGATCCTTGCATTTTACTTGGCCATAAGCAGAGTGAACAGGAGTACAGATTTATTGTCAATCTGTTCCCATTAAATTTTACACCAAAACTCCCATTTTCCTGTGTGATTTCACCAGCTATAGGAATAATGTCCAGAGTGCCCAGTGCTGACCCTGTCTTCACCATCCAGCAAACACAGAAAACTTGCTCTGTAGCATTAAAGGTGCCCTGCGTCCCATGCCATTAAAAACAAAAAAAATAAACAACAAACAACAACAACAACAAAACACCAATCAGGAAGGAAAAGAACTTGGAGCATGACAAAAATAAAAGGAAATTGGAATCATTACTGATGGAATGAATAGATTAAGAGAGAGTTTTGTCTCCTGAGGAAAATATATATATATATATAACTACCCAAATCTTTATTTTGTGATATTTTATTTTTACTTAATGTCAAGCAAAAGAAGTTTTAATTAAAAATATGTACTTCCTTCTTGACAGTTATTTCTCTTGTTTATGCCATACAATGCCTAGATATACTTACATTCATGACAGACATGCTATATCCGCCTTTGCATCATAAAAAAACTTACAGCCAACTATTTTCCACTAAATATATCCCTGCACATTTCTGGATATGCTAACGCTTAATTTATTAATTTTAGATTAGTTCTTTACACATGATGTTGGCAATGAACTGTAAGAGATGCTACTAACATCTATCTAGGAGGAAACTCAAACATAAATGTCACTCAAAGGATTGGTTCTGAGGATATGAATATTGAGAGAGACTGAGATTAGATCTCTGTAATACTCCAAATCTCCAGTAGCCCTCTAAAAAACAGGCATCTAAAGATTATTCTTAACCCTAGCATCCATATAATAGTAGAACTGATCCACAGCTGTCATTTTTCTTCTTCTTAATTTCTAGTTAGAAGCAGTAAGAAATCTTTTTTCTTTATTATTATTATCATTTCTTTTTTTTAAAGGCTGTGACTATATGAAATGTAACTCTACATCTTGATTCAGTTATCAAAAATCTGATCATTACAATTACTCACTGAGAGTAATTTTGTCTTGGCTTGCTCAAGCTAAAAAAAAATACAAAATTAATAGCATGAGAAAAGCACATTTGTTTACTGAAAATGTGTTTTTTTAAAACAAAAACAAAACTTCTTCCACATCTTTAATACTTCAGATCTTTTTCAACTGCCTCTTTTTAGAGAAGCACATCTATACTGTTGCATATTTTGGCTAGAAAAGCTTTCCATCCCCAAAGGACTCACTTTTTTATTATTGGCACAATCCACACTTAAGAAGAGCACTGAAACACTTGGCATTTCAAAACAAGGAATGAAAATTTCAGTATTCAGCAGAATGCCGAAAAGAAAGGCTTTGCCTGATCTCTACTCTCAGGGATTGCTTTCAACAGTCTCAACCAATTCACCAATATTTTAAAAACAATCCATCAGCCAAAAAATATTTTTATTTGAAAGTTACCCGACACTAGAGCTTTCCACTCAAAGAATGAACTTTATGACAGAACAGGTAATATTTATCACACGATCGCAGTCAGCTATCCCCATGAAGAAAGAAAACACATACTTAATGTTGCAAAAGTGAAGACTGCTTATTTCTAATCTTGGAAGACTGGAAGATATCACACATCACACCTTAATCTCTTCGTTCATAAAAGCAATTTTTTTAAGAACTTCAAAATACTCCCAAATTATGATATTTGCAGATCTTTTACCACAGGAAAGAAAATTTCCAAATCTCCTGTATATCCCCTCATCAGTCTGGAGGTTGTTGTCGGCAAAAGAGTCTCCACAGAGGGTCTTCCATAGGCTGCAGTCCTCTCAGAGGAGTCCTTGCACCAGCACAGGTCCTCCACAAGCCACAACCTCCTCAGAAGGGTCCTCCTCCACCATAAGGCACTTCATCCCAAGAGCACGGGATGAAGTATTTCTCCAAATGCACCTTTTCATATTTGTCTTCAAGTAATCTCTTTTTGTATATCTTCCCGTGTCTCCACTTACATCACTTTTTTGTGTCTCCTCACATGCATCCTCACCTGTCTCCTCCTCTGTCTCCTTTTGTCCTTACTTTCGTGTCTCCTCATGTATCTCCTGTGTCTCCTGTGCCAAGCAGCTACCACTCTCTCTCAAGTATGTCTCAGCATGGTTGAAGTTTTGGTGCCTAGTCGGCTGCTCTCATTCATGGCTGAGCTATCAGGAGTTTGCTGTGACTGGCACTGGGGAGATCATCACCATCTCCTACATGCATCACTCCTGCAGCCCTCTGCTACCTACCCAAACCATGTGAGATAAGACTAATACAGAGATTCAACTTTCATTCCTCAAGATCACTGAGTCAGATGTCACACCTGTGAATTTTTGATGATGCACTCCTACCTTTCTGTCTCTAATCTGATCTCATCAGAACTACCACCCATTATTCTTCATTCACAGCATTGCTGGCTCATTGAACCATCACAATTGTTGATCTATATGAAGATATGACCTTTCAAATCAAATTCCAATATGAATTTTAAATATTCCTGGTTTTCTACTCAGATAAATGTGCCAGATTTCCAGAGAATATGAACTGGTGGAAAGTTATTCTGTCTTGTAGCAGATGAAAAGCTGATCCACTATCTGAATGCTTCGTCTCCCTTTCTTCTGAGAATGTCAATTCACAAATTAAAAACATGTCAACATCTAAATTTGGTGGACATACTCTGAACTTCGTGAATTTTAATTAGGAAATAAGAACACATTCCATGGCACTGTATACCAGCATTACAATTTGAAAAATGCAATCATCGTTGAAAAAAGACAAATAATATAGACTTTGCCTTTACATCTGGATTTTTACTGAAGGTAAAATGGAAAAATTCTTATTGTTCCTTGTAGAGAAAGTAAAGTTGGTTTCATTTATGAACATCAATCAATGAATATACAGAGAAGTCAGTTTCAGTCATGTCAACGAGCAAATACTTAGAGATTAATGAACAAAGGTTAAATATATATATGAGACATTAAGAGAGTGTGTCATGTATATTTTCATAACAAAACCTATGGAATACAAATTAAATTAGTATGAAATGCTTTCCTACATTTAGAATTCTTAATAAATGCTAATGAAAAGAAGAAAAGAATATTAACCAGCTCTCTTTATATATTTTTTCCATTTCTTTTGTTTGCTACTTTAGCTGTTAGATAAAGATAGATATATTCTGTTAGATGCATTCTAAAATAGATAGCACAGTACTAGAGCTCATTTTGGAAAAAAGACAAAGTATATCCTGTTATGGTTAGAAGCACTCTTATGCTTCTATCCTGTATCTTTTACAAATGAGGACACAACCATCAACAGTTTTCCATAGTGTGAGGCTTTACCTATACAAAGAGAGAAAAAGAAAAAAAAATGGACATAGCATTTTTATACCAGGCAATCTTATTAATAAAGAAAGTTTTCTAGGCACACTGATAAAAAGTGGGGCAGCTTCTGGATTGTTCTTACAGAGACCATGCCAGCAGCCCCCACCCCACTACCAAGACCTTGCCACTTGAACCCAATATAGTAGCAAAGGTAAAGCTCACAAAGAAATAAAAGTTACTTTAAATGGAAAATGATGGTGCTGTGTGACATAGACTCTATGAATGAGAAACCTTACAAATATCTTCCTTCTCTGTCTGAGGCTGGCCCACTTGCTGTTTTTTCTCTCACCTCTCTCAGCATAGCTATTGTTGGCAAAAAAACACAATACCCTGCAAAAACCTTTCTCAGCCTTCTTTCCACCCTGCAAGGTCTCTTCTGACAATATCTTCCTACCCAGCCCAAACTCACCATCTGCTTCCCTGTCCACTGTCCTTTTGCTGGATTTTTCTGTAGTGTCTAATAGAGTCAGTGAAAATTCTTAATAGACTGGGTGTTGCATTCAGCTCTGAGATAGTGTAAACTTGCTTCTTCCCAAAATGCCATATGAAAAGCAATACCTGGCTCAGCCCTTGGTAGGACCCGCAGGCATCTGGAAATCCCCTCTGTAGTTGAGCCTTCAGCCACATGACTGCCCTGCCTTTTGGTACATTTTATCAGTTTGACAATGAGGGTCCTCAGAAGCCATGAATGTGTTATAGCTGAAAATGCCTTAGATACCCGGATGAACTGGCAATTTCAGTCAGTGAAAATGCCTGTTATACCTATAAATATGACTTGAAACATAGGCCCCTGTAGGTTTCATAGTTACTTAAAATCACATATATTTTCCTGTGAAAGTGTGTTTATCTGACACAACAACAACCACTTCAGGTATCACCCCAGAGAGCAGACACAGCCCCCTGAACAAAGTAGTACATAGTTAACCCCACCCAGTGTAGATCAGACTTTTTTGTGCTGCAAGCTCTTGGCCTGGTATTTTCTGTGCTTCATGTGGCACCCTTGTAGCTCCAATGATATAAATATTTCAGTTTGGTGATTTGGCTGTTCAAAGTACCTGAAACAACATGAAGACTGTGTTGCAGCTTGTGAGACCAGTGTTATTACAGTCTAACACCAACACCACTACTCCATGGTCGTAATACGTTTTCTGGTCTGTGACGTGGGGAACCATGAAAAGTCTGGGTCTCACAGGTTTGACAGAGTCAAATACGAAAAGGGCTTAGTTAGGCAACCCATGAGCAGCGTTACCTTAAATGAACTGTTCTTAGACCTGTACACAGGTTTTGCCTCTGTTGTTTCACCAGAAAGAGAGCCCAGGAATAATATAATACCTATAAGGCATACATGATGATGGTATCATGTAGAGTGATGAAACATAAAATTATATTACTTTACAATTTCACATTTGATTTTCCACTTTATGTTTAATCACGCACACAAAAAACTATGAAAATTAGTATAGTTATTAAATATATTTGGAATAAATATTTGCAGGATTCTTTCAAATAATAGCATAAATGGATAAGTGGAAAATTTGTTTAAAATCTACATGATTTTTTTTTTCCTTGGGATAGATGACACGGACAGTATTTATGTTAAGTAAATAATTCTATTAAAACGTGTACTTGAAAAATTACTGGATATAATGTAAAAAGCATGATAGTCTGGGTCATCATTATTAACATACCCATTCCTGCTAATTCTTGCTCTGATAGAATACATGAAGTGCACACCAGCAGGGCTCTCCAAAACAGTCCCAAAGTCTTTGGGTACTTGTCATCTAAAACCATCGGCAACTTTCCACATCTGCAACACACTTCATATATTGGCTGAAGCCAAGAAGAGAAGCCCGCAAAATCCTTGTCGAGGGTGGGGAGAGAGTATCTCACCTTCTCCATTCAGATGTCAGCAAAGGGAACGGCTGTCCCAGGCGCGTCTTGGGACTGTCTGATGCAGTAACTTTTGGGGCAGCACAAGGGTGGTTTAAAGCCAATGCTGACATCATTTCCTTCCTGACTGCAGTTTCCACCCTCAGTGGGTCTCTCTCAGTTTAAAAGCAGGCAATGACACTTGTGTGGCTTCTCCAGGGAGCTCAGCAGTGAATTCTAGGGCCCTGAAAACACCTCTCTGGGTTCTGGCTGCTGGAGCTCAGAGCCAGCCCTGTACTATAGCACCTGCAAGTGGCCCCTCCCTGCTGACAAAAGGCAGAGGTGTCTGCAGGAATGCAATAGTGACAGCTGACCAAAGAGCTGCCTCTGCTGAGAGTGTGTTGCAGGTCTGGCCTGAGCTCCTGCTCTGCTGCTCCGTGGCCCTGCCAGGGCCTGGCTGCAGGCCTTGGGGTGGCAATCTACACCTGCAGACCCACATCCCAGCTTGGCCTTGGCCCAGCTGTCCCAGTGCCCACAGCTGCCCTGCTCCTGGCTGGGGTCAGGGGATGAGCCCTGGCTGCCAGGCCCTGCATTGACAGACCCCATGGGAAGCCCCAGCCCTGGGGGCATCCTGGCAATGTAGTATGGCACTATGAACTCAGATCTTCCTCTGTAAAATATGTTTGTAATAGCCTATCACAGAACCACAGAATGGTTAAGGCTGGAAGGGACCTCTGGAGGCCATCTGGTCCAACCCCACTGCCCAAGCAAGGACATCTAGAGCAGGTTTCCCAGGACCCTGTCCAGGCAGTTTTTGAATATTTCCAAGGAGGGAGACTCCACTGCCTCTCTGGGCAACCTATTCCAGTGCTCTGTTACCCACACAGTACAGAAGTGCTTCCTGATATTTAGACAGAAACTCTTGTGTTCAGTTTGTGCCCATTACTTCTTGTCCTCTCACTGGACACCACTGAAAAGAGCCTGGCTCCCTGTTCACTGCATCCTCCCTTCAGGTATTTATACACACTGATAAGATCCTCTCTGAGTGTCCTCTTCTCCAGGGTGAAGAATCCCAATTCTCTAAGCCCCTCCTCATAAGCAAAGTGCTCCTGTCCCTTGATCATCTTGGCTGGACTCTTTCCAGTACTTATAGGTCTATCTTGTACAGGGGGACCCGGAACTGGACATAGTACTCCAAGTGCAGCCTCACCAAAATATCCACATTCTTTTCAAACTATCCATCACCCTCCAGACGTGCCAGACGTTTCCCTCCATAAGCCCTAAACTTAAACAAAAGCGTTGTTAAAAACACATAAGCCATTTTTTTAATACATTTGTTTTGCTCTCCCTTATGTATCACTATTTATTTATTTGTGTTTTTCATATTTTTTTTTTTTTTTTTTTTTTTTTCAGAATACTATGCATACACAGCTTCTATTTTCTTCACATAATGGTTTAAGATTTCATTTCTTTGTGCGTAAAGCCTATTTTACACTATGTATATAACATTTTAAAATTATTTCTGGGGTTATGTAAGGTAACTCAGACTTTAACTAGGTGATTGAAAATGCAGAAGATCAACTACCACAGCCAGTCAGATCCTATTACCATGCTAAATTCTATTTTTAGGATAATTAGTTTAATGTGCATGTATTGGTCTCCTTTTAATGAGAAGAAAATAGTTTTCAGAATCTTGTGCTTTGATAGATTGTTCAGGTTATTTCTATTTTTGTTATGTCTGTAAAAGTAAAACTCAGCTGAACTCACAATCTTTCTATAGAAGAAATATAAAAACAGTACTATATCCAAGGTGGATAAAGGTATGAGAATGGCTGTCATGGAGAAGTACAGGAGTAGGAATGCATTCACTGAGTTCAATGTGATTTATAATCAATATTAACTACATAATATACTGAGAAGCATGATACTTAGAGAGAAGGCATGGTTAGGACTGTACTTTTATACTCTGAAGGATCCTATGAAGGAATAAGATGGGTGAAATTACAAGAAAAATGGTGGAAGATAGTTTAAACTACAATGGAAAAAAACAAACAACAACAACAACAAAAAAAAACCTGTTATGATGAAGAATTCCCTCCAGAAATCTTGCAAAAATACTGACCTCTGCTGTAAATTTGCTTGAGAACTAGAATGGAAAGTTTAAATGAGATCTTTAGTGATTTCTGGCCTCACTGAAAGCTGGAAAATGACAATTATTCAATTTAAGAGTCTCTCCGTCTCAAAAAGGTAGAAAAAGGGCCTGACTTGATGGCTCTACAGACTAATGCTACAGTCTGTAGACCCTCTTGCTTCTGAGAACTGGTGTTCTAAACACTGCTAATCATTTCAACACATTTGTTTCTTGTGTCAGGTAATGGAAGGCTTTGTGAATTGATCTTGATTTCAGTTGAAGGGAAAAAGAGGAAGAAATGTTGATAAAATTCCCTAAGGAATTTCCAGGTGGATGTATGTAAGTAATTTCACCAACTAGAATTCCCAGAAAAGCTCTGAAGTGCCATAATGTTTCCCCTAGTTTTGCTCTGCTCTCTTAATGACCCCCTGTAGATTTTCTTTTAGATAAACTTTGAAATGCTCTAGGCCAAGGAAGGGCCAGCACTATGAACTTCATCTTATATTTCTCAGTAGGGCATGGAAGCTAACAATACAATAAATTCTCTTTTTTATTACATTCTTTACTATTTAAAGAATTGTTTGCTGTATAGTGTTGCCTGTCTTAATTGAATGTTATTATAATGAACATTTCTGTCATTCACTATGAAGCATTCAGAGAACACTTAGAGAAACATGCATTTCTCTAATATTTGTTAAAGAAACATAGTGTTGTCCAAGTCCATTTATAAGCCTAAATAAGGCTGAAAATGTGCTCCTGTGAAGTTTAAATTAAAAAAAAAAATGCCTATTTGTTTCTAATTTTCAGATGATGACTTCCACCGTCACAAGGTGGAAGTTTCATGAAGTCCAGGTTCACAAAGAGAAAGAGGGCTTTTGGTACAACCCCTCACCGCTTTGTCTAAACAGCAGACTTTCTCACTAGATTTTTCCTTGTTTCAAAATAGGTTAGTTGTTGATAATAAGGCTTGTTCTGTCCTCCCACCTTCTACCCTTCAAATTTTAAAATAGAATTAGAACTATTGGCTTTTAGTGCCATTTCCAAAGCAACAATCTAGTTCCCTTCCCTTCCCTTCCCTTCCCTTCCCTTCCCTTCCCTTCCCTTCCCTTCCCTTCCCTTCCCTTCCCTTCCCTTCCCTTCCCTTCCCTTCCCTTCCCTTCCCTTCCCTTCCCTTCCCTTCCCTTCCCTTCCCTTCCCTTCCCTTCCCTTCCCTTCCCTTCCCTTCCCTTCCCTTCCCTTCCCTCCCTTCCCTTCCCTTCCCCTCCCTTCCCTTCCCTTCCCCTCCCTTCCCTTCCCTTCCCTTCCCTTCCCTTCCCTTCCCTTCCCTTCCCTTCCCTTCCCTTCCCTTCCCTTCCCTTCCCTTCCCTTCCCTTCCCTTCCCTTCCCTTCCCTTCCCTTCCCTTCCCTTCCCTTCCCTTCCCTTCCCTTCCCTTCCCTTCCCTTCCCTTCCCTTCCCTTCCCACTCCCCCATTTCCATTTCCATTTCCATTTCCATTTCCATTTCCTTTCTTACATTGCCCACCTGCACCTAAAATGCAAATGCAGGTGTTCAGAAGGGAGGGGAGAGTAAATATTGGAAATGACCTCTGACAGGTGTGAAATAATTCTCATTCAGCATTAATTTATTCAACTATTTTTTCCTAACTGAAAAGTGTTGCATTTAGAAAACAAATCTTATTTCCATAGTTGTGCTTTCATATTTGGATATTAAAATAGTAATCCATTTCTTTGGGGGGTTTTCTTTTCTTATTTGCTTTTTTTAACAAAGCTTTTCATAAATTCAAATTAAACCATAAAATAAATGAACAATATCAAAAAAAAAATCCACAAAAATTAACAAAATATACTGAAACTGGAAATTCATCCTGTCACAGTTTTGTAGCAGCTCATCCTCATTTAATTTGAATGCAACCCTACAACATCTAAAATGGGGATTATGGGAGCCATCAAAATCAAAAGCACACCAATTATTCAAGTGTCCCATTTTCTGCTTGGACAACAGACTCAAGAAGAAAAAAAAAAAAAAAAGAACTTCACTCAAATTAAATACAGTGGACACATATACAAGATGTTTTCAGCTCTTCAGTACAAAAAAATTAACATTTCAAGCATCAAAAAATCAATAACAGACTATTTTCCATGTGTTTAATTACTTTCCACTGCATTTTCTATTGTCATATTTACACCTCTTAAATACCTAGAAAAGTTTGTTTTGAAAGTTTGCTTAAAACCATCCTTGCAGACAACTATCAAAGGAAACAGATTTGAGCTTGAACACTACTTTAATTTCCATCTGTTCTATGATACTGCAACTATTTCAGAATGCATTTGGCATAGAACATTGCAAACATTATTCTGCAGTGCCCTTTATGCAACATAAATATGCTAGCAATCCAACAATAAAGTGCCACATAGCATCTGTCTTTATTCCTGTATGATACATAGCCCAGCTCTCAAAAAGGAGGATATTCAACATCTGGTGGAAATGAACTATATAATTTTACTATTTCAAAGATACTCATTTTGCCAAAAAACAAAAAACAAACAAACAAAAAAATTCACACCATCCTCTTTAACAATGACTTTTTTAAATCCCATATTTTATATATACAATAAAAATACACTCCATAGTATTTCCACCAAAACGTTAAAGGCAAGATCAACAGGTGGAAAAGAGAACATCCCTAAGATCTATTTCTCCATGGTTAAATCACATACAATACAGCACACATAAAAAACTCATATTGTGACTTTTATTCCATTAGGAGCTATAAAAAAAATTATATATATATTTGCTACTTTTCTAAGCAGCCTTTTTAAAACATAATTTAAACATGGTGTCCACCATGCTTGTAGTCTTATAGTTCATATAAAACAGGATTTCTTTTAACCAAATTCTAATAAATATATATATATATCCTACTCGCCCCCAAGAATTTTATAGTGTTTACTTCTTAGTATTACATATCATACCTCCTGACCTAAATCTGAAAGATTAAGCTCCCTCAGGAAAAAGGAATCCTAACGTTTTGATAAGAAAGACACAGTCAGAACAAAGCTCTGCTGCAAAGATGTTAACCTCTTGGCAGGGCTTAATATAATTCTTCTTAGACTTCAGGTTGATGGCAAGACGTTGTTTTATGCCCTACAATATTGTCTGCTAGCAGAGGTCATGTGTCATGCAGATATACTTCCTTGTATTGAGTGGCCTTTTAATTGTCTGTCAGTTCTGTCTGGTGTCCTGCCTGTGTATGCTCCAAACGCAAATATGAAAAGCATGAAAGGTGGAGCAGAGCCCATGCTTTCATCTGTATATCATTTTTCAGACTAACTGAAGCTAGCCTGTCATTATATCACGGCCCATGCATTTGGCACTCTTGTTTCACAGTAGCACAAATCATAGTGGGAATAGGGTCCAATCTGTCAAGCAAGGCTTGCAGGCAAATTCTTGTTCAGCACAATGGGAAATAGTACAAAATTCCTTTCTTCAACCTCTTTGTAAGAAAGGTTGCAGCACCTCTACCAATGCTGACAGTTTGGCTAAATATGATGCCCTGATGACTCATACTGTGGTGCCTGTCATTGTCTCAAGGACAACTGATAAGAATTTTTTTGTGTAAAGAGCTTTGCTCTTCAATATTTTGCAATGATAAACTCAGTCACAAGCATAAATTGCTTTTCCATCATTTCTCCAATCGACTCTCATTGTACTTCCAAACTGCCTCAATAAGAGGTGATTTTTACATAGCTATTAAGCACTCAAAACCAAAAAGAAGTATAGTTCACTAAGGATCGCTATCTAGTAAACATTACAATTTACTGTTCTGAAATCAACAGCTTTTCCATGTACTCTGTATAGTTGTACTCACTATTATCAGCAGACCTGAGGTAAAGAGATGAATTAATTCTATGGAATTTATAGAGCTTTCCTGCTGTTCTGCTTATTCACTGTAGCTAGACTGTGCCTCTAGTCATGGGACTAGCTCTATTGTATACAACACACTACTCTGGGGGTGGCCCTGTGTCTCAGAGAAATTCTGCAAGGAGGCTGGGGCTTTTTCATCACTGTCGCAGAGGCCATCACCGCTTATGACTCCTTTCATGCTATTTTTAGGTACAGTGCCTAACCTGCTTCATTTCTTACTCACAGGCCCATCTCTACACATTCTTCCAGAAACAGTCTGCTAGCATGGGTGCCTGGGGAAGTATTCTGGGGCAACAGATCATGGTAGTCTGTGCCACCACTGTCTGGTACAGGAGACACTGTTAATAAATATTCTCCCTGAGGTCTAACCTGGGTGTTTCAGAAGTCAGTCCCATATGGACAACATGTGATAGCATCTGTACCACAAAGTGTCACCTCTCACAGGCAATTTTAAGCATTAATGAATAAGAAATAGCAGTGAAATTAGCCTTTCACTTGAAAGCCTTGAGCTTGGGTATGTTTTCTGGTGACATATGTTGAAATTAAAAGAAAATAAAACTCAGGAAGTTGTCGCTTATGACCTTTGTCTGCCCTTTCAAAAAGTGATAAAGTAAGTGCGTGTATTTGGGTTCCTCCTAATAATACACAGACCTCTGCCATGTGAACAACTGAATGATTTTTCTGGGTAGAAATTGCTAACATGTGTGTTCACATTCTCCACTATGTCTAACGAACAGT
The DNA here is from genome assembly GCF_009769625.2 of Cygnus olor. Taxonomy (NCBI): domain Eukaryota; kingdom Metazoa; phylum Chordata; class Aves; order Anseriformes; family Anatidae; genus Cygnus; species Cygnus olor. Next base: position 94,543,475 of record NC_049170.1, on the reverse strand, counting down.
ATTGTGTGATAAATATAAACACTTTTATAGCTACTGATGTGTAAATTTATATATATACGCAGTCAGTATTAGGCTGCATGATAATGAACAGTTGATTTGACAAATTGTTTGGAACAGGCATTCACAAAACCATTGTCTAATGAATTTCTGTGGGTTGAGCCACATGTCTCCTTTTTACTCAACTTGTTTCTAATGACTTATGTCTTTGGACTATGAATTCTCTGCTTGGTTCATATCACTGAGAGGAGTCTAAATGTTGAACTAAAATGGAAACAGCAGGCCCAAGTTCTGTGGCCTTTTTTTCTGCCAAATACCACAGTTATTTTAAAGGCGTTTGCCAAACCACTTATGAAAATTTCCATACGGGAAAAGAAAAAAAAAAAAAAAAAAAGATCCAGTAAAGTTGTAAATCACAAGGCAAATATTCTTCATTTGACAACTTTGGTCTTCTTGTCGTCTGTAAGAGAGCAATGAGTGGTTGAAAGAAGGCATGATGATTTGACTTTTCATTGTTTGAATATGTTCACTGGCAGTCAGAAATTTTCAGGAAGCCAGTACTGATTCATGTACAAATTCTCTTCAAATGTAGGGAAAACTGTCAATTAAAGAACTTTACCATGGCTTCTCTGGGTCTAACAATCTCCAGATCAATTACAACACCATCATAAATGGGCACTTCTTGGCAATAGTTCATGTTTCTCAGTTTGCCTACTACCTGGTAAATGAATTCACTCAGATAATGATAACTTTAAAGAGTAAAGGTAATTTATGAGAATTATGAAAAGAAAATAAATTATTGAACTATATCAACTAGCAGTGGCTTTTCTTTCCACAAACAATTATGCTTACTTTTTTAGCCCAAATCAGTCTTGAATGATATATTTAGAACACATCAGAAATCTTCTTAAGCACAACACTGTTCCTTAAGAATAAACTTCCAGTATTCACTTACATATTTTGTTTCAGGTGGTAGCATTTTGATATAAACTGGAGATGACCATAATTTTCCTTAGAAAAGACAATCTTGCTATCAAACATCCAGCTACCAAATTCCTCATTGGAAAATTCCCTTATCAAGATTGTATGCAAGAGACAGAACTGTTTTGAAAGTCAGTGGCCTAAAAAAAAAGCTCTACTTTCTGTGTGATTTTTAGATGCAACCTTCAAACTGTCAGAGTTTTGTTATTGTTGATAAAGCTAGCCAGGGATTGATGCCCAGAGGCGGGTGTGAGATGAAATTATGAGTCAAAGCTTGAATTTAATTCTTTTGGTTAGACAAGCAAAGAGCAGAGAATACAACCCTTTCCATCTTATCAATGACTAATGTATGATGATTACTGGCTTCTAAATATCTTCATTTTCGAATTTAAAAGACATATACTCAATTTTTCAACAAAACTATGTTCTTACCTTTATTATAATTTTTCATTTAGAAAAGTGACTATCAAATACAGAATGCATAATGTCTAAATATTTACTAATATAGTAAAATATGTTACTATGATATGAGTAGAAATGGTTTCAAAACCAACTGTTGCATTACTTTGCATAAAAATGACATTAATATTTGTGATAGAGTCTTTACTTATGCCTCTGTGAAACAAGTCAATTAAATTCAAATTTCAAACTGACCACCACAATGTTTGTGAAAAAAATCTCCTTTCTGATTATTTTTCAAAGTTGCTAGAGGTTGAAGAGAGACACCTAAAAAGGTCAGAATAAACAAACTATGCCTTGAATTTTCTACAGAAAATTTTCTGTAGAAAAATATTGCATTTCTAGGAAATGTGGAGCCCTAACTTGTTTTGGTGTGTCAGCCAGCACATACACAGTGTAAGGAAAGGAGGTAGTCTTTTTATTTCAAATTTCAGCATATTCAAAATATACATTAGCACAAACTGACCTTCCAAATTACTCCCCACCATAAATGCACCTTGGAACCAGAACCAATTGAAATGTTTATATTAAATGTTGCAGTTCATTATGGTCATTTCATAAGATTATCAAAATATTGTGGTATCTGTTCTGAGGGCATGATAGAATTTCAAATGCTATGACCTCCCTTTACAACTTGATGTGAGTTTCCGTTTCTGAGGTTATTTTCCCTCCATGCCACAAATGAGTGTGAGTATGAGGACTGAGTGGAGGTCAGTGCTAAAACTGTACTTTTAAAATCTCATCTTTTCCAGAATTTTCAAACTCCAATTAGAGTATAAAATTCCAGACCAGCTTATACTTTACCAGCTTATGCTTTGGCAGTTCCACCACATATGGAAGTAGGAAGAACACTAAGAATATTCCCTGCCTTTCTTTAGCTGTCTTTAAAAAGAGATGTGAAATTACTGAGGGAAAAAAGGAAGTAAAAAGATTTTTTTTACCATCATGTTAGCAGGGTCTAGTTTTTCATGTACATGTGAGGAACTATACACTATTCCAAGCTGTTTTGAGAGATCAAAAGACAGCACTCTTAGACATATACAAGAGGAATTCCTTCCTGAAAGCAAAATCCATCCCCAACATCGCTTGTGTTAGTGCGATTTAAGTCAAATCATAGTCTTCATGACTGGCATAACACTCAGTTACACTACTCCTACAGATCAGGTTTTTGTTGCTCTTGGTACTGTATAAACATACATACAAATTGCAACACATAAATAATTTATATATAAAATAGAAATGTCTTAGACCAGAAGGGCCTGTGTAGGACAGAGTTAATGTTAAATATTCTTTGTTTTTTAAAACTATGAAAAGCTAATGTTTTGGGGCAATAGCTCCACACTTTCAAAAGCTAGGAAGAGACAAAATTGTCCATTCAAGGAGCTTGTAATAACAAAGGGATATTGAAGAAGCTATACATATACATATATATGTACACATAAATATAAATATATATATATATTATTTTTTTCCTAGCCATCTTACTGGACAGTGTCACCTCAGTCTTCCTGGTCACTTAGCTCACACTGTGGAATAATCTACCCTTGACATTCATATGAGAGTAAGTCTCTGAGGACTGAAAAATCAAGTCATGAGAGGGAGCAACAAGGGCTAATACAGCCAAATTTGGCATGTGCACTCTTAGATAACCTCTGGTAGTCTTAAATGGAGCTCTTGAGGCCAAGGTTATGAGTGGATGGGGTCCACAGATGGTGCTGGTCAGGGCCATTAAAGCCTGTTGGTGCACACAAGGACCTAACAAACAAACTTATGTTCTTCACACTGGCAACTGACATTACTTTCCTCCAAATAATCAAACACATAGGATCCGAGATGGCAAAAATCTAGCTATCAGTAACTTTTCAGTGGTTGACTTAATTCATAACACACATAAATTAAAGATGTTAATTGAAACCACTGGATAGGATTTTTTTTTCTTTCATATGTGTAAATAATTGTATTCACTTGATTTATTTTAATTCATACTAATTGTAAGTAATTTTCAAGAGCTGGACATTTTATCAAAATCTCATGGCTGAACCTCTAAGTATGCAATCAAAAATGAAAATAAATAAATAAGTAGAAGGCTGCTACCCATTACTGTAGGATTTAATGTCATAGTTTCACTGTAACAGAGCTTGCACACTCAGCCAAAGATAACTGGGTGGAAACGATTTTCAAAATGTAAACAGAAAAGGCTTGGTTTTGTGGTTCATTTTTTACTCATTTGGCTGTGACTTCCATTTATCTGTGTTTTCTCTACAAGGGTTTAGAAAGATATAGCACTTTTAGAAAGATATAGCACTTTCTAGTTCTTTCTCCCGGCTTTTCTATACTGGAACTAACTCTGTCATTAGGGTGGGACTGAATGCTAATCATGGCTGTGCTGTGACTCTCCATTATTAAAGAGAAGAATTTATTAATTTTAAGATAGACTTAAAACACGGAACAAGATTTTTGATATACTGAGGCATCTTATGATTTTAAAATAGTTCTACTAAACTATATGTAGGTGATTTTAAAAATGTTGAATTAAGACATACTAAAATTACAGGGAAGAAATATTTTATCAGAAACAAAATCCTTAATTGGTATACTTTTCCTGTAATCCCAAATTCTAGCTATGTCAGCTGTCTCTCGTCAGCACAACTATATTTATTATATGGAATTCTTTTCTCCATTCAAGCATAGAATAGCTTAATCATGTAATTAGTTTCATTTAAGAGCACCTTTGTTAATTTGCATTATATTCACATGCTACAACTGTCTCCAAAATGTGACACACACTCTTTCAGTTCCTTAACCCTTATTTGTTTGAATGATCATAGAAACTACAAACAAGTTTTCTGAAAGGTTTTTTAAGGACTGTAAATGACTGCAGAAAAATCACAAAGTAAATTTTGTGTTAATGAGATGCAAATGGTGGGAATGGAAAAGAAGTGAAAAACTTTATCAAAATATGAAGAATATGAAGTAAATTTTGCCATGTCCCTACTGCTATCTGACAGCTATTTTTTTGTGGGTGGTGGTGTTTGTTTATATTTTTTGTTTGTTTGTTTGTTTGTTTGTTTTCCCCCTCTCATTTATTGGATGCTTTTGTAGTGTATTTAGTAATTGCACTTGACAGTGTCAGTAAAAGTAAATGTTTTCTCATCATTTTATCTATGACACCATAAAGTATCATACCATAAAGTCAGAACCCATGGCATACAATTAATAATGATAATGATAATGATGATAATGATAATAATTTGGCATTAAAATGTATCCAGAAATAATTGACAATATTGCCTACTTTTCAGAGGCCTTACTGTGGAACTTCATTTGATGGAATCCTATATAAATTTATGTAGGGTCCACAGAAGACAATCAAGGTCCTTTCTCAAATTTCAGTAATGTAGTATTGAGACTTCTTGGCTATCATGTCTACAAAGTTCAGAAGCCTATCTCATCCCTCACTTTGAGATGTTGTAGAATCGGTCCTGTGTTCACACTTAAGAAAATAATTCATAAGGCAATAGCCGTTTTAAAGTTAAATACTGTGGTGTCATGTTAAAGGGAGGGTGGAAGTTACTGAGGCAAGAGGTCAGACAATTCAGCTTTCACTATGACACCTAGCAAACTTGTTACTGAAAGTGCAAACAGATTGTCTTGATCAAGGATGGGTGACAGAATCTAAAATGTCTTTTGTTTACAGTAAAAGTGAAAGGCTTTGCCTACATGCATATGAAGGCATCTGAATATCAGAACTCTAGTAAATTTATTTGATAACTACTGTTTATAATTCTTTTACTACGTTACTGTTACAATAAAGTAGATGCACTTATAATAATGACTTAGCATTATGTTTATCAAGTTAACCATGTTAGCCAAATGTTTAATGGCAGTATTGGAGTCTCTAAGCTAAATGTGCAAGAGATCATTTCCTCACAGAAAGTTTTTATTTTCCATTTCAGTAATCTCACTTACCATGTAGGCCACTTACATTCCTAAAATTTTTCCTATTTTAGAAACTCGTTGCTAGCATCTTGTAAATCAGCAGTAAGTTTTAGCAAAATGTTGACATACGAAAGTGTGCAAAAATATGAAAATAGGTAATTTAGTATAAAAAAAGAAACAACAACCTGAAATTGAAAACTTGCAAAGTCTGAGCAGGGTAGTCATGCTAAATAAAAAGGAACTTTTTATAAAGAACAAGAGCTGAGAACCAAAGTACAAAGAATTAAATTTAAGCAGAAAGTCTTATTGGACTAAAAGACCTTTTCTTGTCCTTGTCAGAATGGTCTCTAACAAATTTTTGTCCTCAAGCCATATCAAACCTTATGATTCTTAGTTTGGAAAATACATTTTATTAAAGCTTAGGAAAGGTTTCCCTTCCAAAAGTAGCTTTACTAGAAGAATGATCTAGAAACTGAAGTCCTGAAGTCCAAAGAGTATAATATGCTCATGAAGCCATCTGTGGAAGGGCCACTGCATTTTGTCTCTAATTATCTTACTATAAACACACTTGTTACACTATTCAAATGCTACTAACCATTGTGTTTGTTATCCCATTGTGATAAGGGCATTATTGCTGTACATATAATCACGGTTTTGTTTGCTTTAGGATTTTGAGGTTCATATTCAAGTAGAGGTATTTATGAAGGTTACATTTTAAAGCACTGTACTACTGTTTCTTCAAAGAACACTAATCATTATATAGATTTAGCCCTTTAAAAGGAAGACAACGTTTTTCATGTGCAAATATTCTGCCATGCTTTAACCTTGGCAATTGATACAGTAAAGTAACAAAGCTGATGTATAAAACTTGATATTTAAGACAACAAATATTTGCTGTAGTTGCTTCAAACCTTTTTGTACACAGCTGACAATTACATTTTCACTTTGAAGTTTTACTAATAACATTTGAAACTTCATGCTTAAACCATTACTCCAAAATGGAAAGATTAGTTTGTGTAAGTTTATAGCAGACAGTACAGTCTGTTGTGAAAATAGCTTGTGTCATTAGGACTCTTCACATTTCTTTATATTCTGTAACTTTAATGAAATTTCACACTCTCCTTATAATGACATGGGCCCCAATCCAGCAAAGATCTTGAATTAAGTAGGTGCTTAGCTTTAGTTATACATGTAGCATTTTAGAGGAACAACCTGAAGGATGGAAGTTAAACATGCTTAAAATGCTTTGCTGGATCAAGACCTTATCTATTAATCATGCAACTCCAAGGTTAATAAGTGCCCTTGAAGCTTGAGGAAATTTCTTTCTATTTATGTCTCTAGTTGTTTATTTTGTAAACATTATTGTACAAATATTATAAGCACAAAAATGAGGATGTTTCCCTCCATAGTGTTCACTTCCTGTGTTCACACATGAGAATAACCCATTCTCCCAGACTTAATGGGACATGTGCACTTAGACTGGAAAAATTGTAGTGATGTGTTTGCACTTTACTAGTTTACTTTACTAATCAGTTTGGTCTTTATATCATAGATATTTTATACTTAAAACCTCTGTATTCTTCATATGCTGTTCTTCTGTGCCTGGACATAGGCATTACTGGAGAACCTGTGTCTTTTGCTGTCAGCATAAATTAGTGGTTTCCTGCAATCATTCAATCATGCAGTTACTTAAACAATGAACAAAACATTCAAAACAGATGTTGACTCCTAAATCAATTTTGCGAAGTTAAATAAATATCCCTAAGAATTTTCAATAGTGCTTGAGTGCTTTCCGTAGTGCAATAGGATAAGTAAAGCTGTACCAGGACATGGAAATGTAATTAAAAACCAGATTATTCATAACAAAATTTCACCTTTTTTAAATATTTTTTTTCAAGTTATTTGCACAAGATGACAGTCACCTTCCCTTATATGTGTTCAGCCAGGGTCTGATCAGTCAGCAAGCAGAAACCCTTCACTGCTTTCTCTGTAGAACAGACTGAAGAATACAACTCACCACATGATGAAACACAGCTAGCACTCAATATTAGATTCCTTAAAGATTTTAAGGAATTGTAAGGATTTTAAAGATATTGTTAATCATTTGGCATGAGAACGTACTAAAATGTCTTCTCTAGAGCTATCCTATGAGATAAATGTTGATGAGTTTTACAGAGAAGTCACTTCTTCATTTGAGAATGGATAAGATGGCATTTGTGTGCTAAATGAAATGTTTATTTCCTTCTCTCTCCATTTGTAGTCAAAATGCATGTACACATTTAACTACAGATAGCTTGTCTAAAGGAGTTCACCCAGAAAGGTGCTGAGTTTCCTGTGGTCCTTGCTTAAGTTTGGTCAGTGAGAATTACAGATTCTCCCTGGATCAAGCCCAGAGTGTAAGGAGGATTAGCTGCAACTTTTTCCAGAAGAAAGATGAAACTGATTCTTTTCTACTCTGAATGTTTGAAAGATTTACAGTAATGACACATGCCAGGCCTAAAAATCTATTCAAGTACCAGTAACTTCAGGTCTTTTTTGTGTGCTTTAAGAATATCATGATATCAATTTCTTTTGGCAAGAAATACCTAATGGTAATCTTTTCCTGCATTCCATGGGAGTTATTAGTCAAAGTGATAGTTTATTTTTTCACCAGAAAAATAAACTATAACGCACTGAGGACTGCAGTTCACTAAACCATAATTCTGCTTTGTTTGACTTACAAAGTGCTCTATATTTTGAAAAATTGTTCTGTAATGGATGAGGGATCTGTGAAAAGTTCTACCCCACAACATTAATTTGCCAGCTCTATTGGAATTGCCACTGAATGAGACCACCAAGAGTTATCTTCCAAGACTGTACAACTGATGAAGTAGCATAATGTATGAAAGAATACACACTGAAAACAACTTTAATTGTATTGGCTAATATTTGGTTACAAAATAAAAGCAATGCTGAGTGAAAAATAAGTCTTATATAGAAATTGTAAATCCTCCAGTGAAGGGAAATCAGTAACATGATATACAAGAAAGGGCTGTAACGGGTTAATAAAATTTAGATAAATGTTAATAAAAGTTAAGTTTACAAAAGAAGATACATGATGTATATGTTCTGTTATATGGTATTCAAAACCTTCCATGCTCTATGTTAACAGTTATGGCTTAGACATGAATTTAATTCAATTTTTATAGAAGTAATGAAAGCTTTAAGGAAAAGACAGACGTGTATGTATGGCATGTATATATATAACATATATCAAAAAGCACATATTCCAACATCATATCTATTGCTCAGAAACTTAATTGAATGCCATTTTTTCATTCTCAGGAGAATAATTTTTTAATTTCTGTCCTCTTAAATAATGTGTTCCTATATTAATATATATTTATTTCCAAAATCTAAGGAAATAATGTATATGCACACATACATACATATATATTCACATATATATTTATTTATATTAGTCTATGTAGTATAGAACCAAGCATTCTGGGTCACTCTCTTTAAATGATTTTTAATAAATTCATCTTTAAGGAAACTCGTTTCTTAGATAAAACAGATAAGATAAGGTTTGAAACAGCAGCAGTGGAGTATTTTTTCTCTCTGAAAAAGAAGTTTATTTGCCAGGGAAAATGCTTTAAATCTTTGAAGTGTCCGTGATAAAATACAGTAGCAATATGATATTCTTTAGCATATCAATCACAAGAGAGCAGGACACAAACAATAATTAAAATAATAGGATTCTATATACCTTATCATTATAAAGCTTTATCAGCTTTATCATTATCTCTATTCCATATGAAATATTTACAATAAACCTCCACAGTATTCTGTGAAGAATGCTCTGATAGATTTCTTTCTTTTTAATCTGAATTACTTTTTTACCCATTTTAGTTTTTGTATACACATGAAGTTACCCTCACAACAACTGTTTTTCAGTAATTATGCATGTACCTAAACCTCTAGTTATGAAATAAAAATGTTCTTGAGGAAAAAGAGGTTTAGGAATTGCAATGAATAAACATATTCTACCAGATGATTTAGATCACTTCATATAACTATTATTGCCACACTTTGAGAGCATTAAGTGGTCTGTGCCCTGTTAAGACACAAGGAAATTTTCCCTTTCCCTTAGGTTTTGACATTCCATTTTCAGTAGTATTGGTTAGTGAGCTATATCAAGCTTTTGACATTTTAGTTCTCAGAAACTGTATTACTAATCTAGAATTCTAATGCCTTTACTCTCTCTCTTTATAACTTGGTATGACATTATGTAGAACAGAAAAGAAAAAAGGGATATGTCTCTAGAAAGGGACTTCTAAATAGCATCTGTTTGAAATTGCTGTGAGCATAAAATGTTAGATTAAGTTTCAAAAGGTGAAACTGTTGGTGAGCAGAAAACAGGTGCTGTGATCAGAGATGGGTGAACACTTACTGAGTGGCTTTGCAATTCACCGTACAAATGTTTCTGAATAAGTGGTGTGCAAAACAGAGAGAAACACCACCTTTTCTTTCACCACCAAAGACAAACAAAATCTAAGCCCATTTATATTAAAATAATGTTATCAAATTGTGAAATAAAGCACCTGAAAGTTAGGAAATGCCAGAAGGCAGGTTAACTATGCAATATTAAATATAGCCTCCTATAAAACATGTTTTATAATATAAGGTACAGTTTCAGAAGTACCTAGATGTCTTACAAACCAGACTTTTAATGGCTTTTTTACTTTTACTTTTAAATTGGAAACCTAAACCATCATTGGTAAAGATTGCATCAACAATATTTACTTACAGTCTTTACAGTATTTTTTTCAGTAAAACTATATTATTATATTAGTCTTACAGTCTTACCGGATAGTAAGGCTACCCAGGACACAAAATTCATGTAAGGCTATAATTCTCACTCATATGGGGACACTTTCCTTTGTAGCATTTTAACCCTTCACAAAACAATACACTCATTCTCCTGATTACTGCATTACTACAAATGTAAAAATAAAAAACTCTTCACTAGCTGAAAGTATGGTACACCGTGAAACTTATTTAATATATTACCAGCATCAATTCCATACAGCGAATTCCTAGCTTATTTCCAAATGTTACCTGATTTATGTGATTTTCACCAAAAACAAAACAAAACAAAACAACAACAAAAAACAGCATTAATTGAGCTGAATAAAGCAGCAGTAGTATGCAGGTGTTTTTTTTTTTGTTTGTTTGTTTTCTTTGTTTTGTTTGTTTGTTTAACTGTAAAGCTATACCAATGCCAGCCATTTTATGATAATGCGAGTTAGTTCCATGGCCAAAAGATTTCAAACTCAACTATGAAGATTGTTTTAATTATTACTCATATATGTATATATAAATATATATATATATTTCTACTCCTGAAGAAGACTGACTTGTCTGCTGTTTAACAGTGGATTAAAACTTCACTGCCACTGCTTGAGCTGTTCTGAACATAAGTGTTTAAATTCTCCTAGTCCAGAATAATGTGTTACAGCAACGTGTTCAGAATTAAACATAGAAATCTGAGTCTGCTTTCCAGCAGCACCAAGAGAATTTAAGATACATACTTTAATTACTCATTATTTTGAAAATATTGTTATTCACAATTATTCAGCTTGAGATGCTTTCTGCTCTGCAAGTCTGGATACCACTGTGGATCCAGGCTTCATTAATGCTTGGATAAACTGTTCAAAGAGGTGATGGATTCAGGCATTTTGCTTCACAATATGAAACAAGCCATCTGATATTTTTCTGTCCCTAGTTAAAATTCTGTTCAGTCACTTTTCTTTCAACCTCTCATCTCAGCTGCTTGAGCATGCTTGGCAGGAACTGTGACAAAGAAACACTGACAAAATTTCAATAAAATATGACTGAATCATAAAAGAGATGAAAGAATGAAGTTGTACCTTGTGAAGCATATATTTGAATGTAAAAGGAACAAGCTTGCTTCTTGTATCACTTAAATTGTTTTAAAATATATCCAGACATGAGCACCGATGGAAAAAAGAAACACATTGAAAGAAGGCTGCATCTGAAAACTTTGCTTCAAGTGTTTATCAACATTAGCTTTTCTGAATAGCTTCTTTGACAATGGCATCACTTAGATTTTTCTGATCACTTTCTTTATTAAAACAGGTAAAAATTTAGTTTTTAGTGTTGTTGTTTGTTTGTTTATTTTGTTTTGTTTTGTTTTGTTTTGTTTTTCCCTGACACTTGTAAAAAGAAGGCACTCAGTAGTGCTGGAGACTTATTGGAAACAACCTCTATATCCCGTATTCTGAAGCAAAAAAATTAGAGGTGGACAAAACTGTCCTTGGATATATCCATTTCAATGCAACAAACTTTGCTTCAGTGTGGTTCAAATGCTGCTATGCCATGATTTTTTCTTGATATGTCATCTTCTCAACACTTTTAGCCAAATATTTACAAAGCCTAATGTACTATTTTGTTATTTAGGTAATGTTGCATCCTTTGTCAGTTCCATGCTTCTAGAAGGTTAAGCCAGAGTGAATCTCAAACAGAATAAATCAGGTCTTGGAATATATGTATACATAGAATAGACAAAATTCACCTAAGCACTGCAGCTGAATGAATTAGTCTAATGTAAGCTCCCCACAATGCCTGTAGGAGTAGCCTGGTGTAATGGTCACCAGGTGTAATGGTCAAATTGTGCATAGCATAATTTTGGCTCTCCTTTTCCCTTTTTGCTCCCATTCTCAGCCTACCACTCACAGACAGGTCAAATAGAAAGTCACTTACCTTCTGGAAACTAGTGTTTTCCAGGTATTCAGCCACCATATTTTTTACATTTGCCTCTGACATTTTATTTTTAAAACTGTACAAGCTCGATGCCTCCTCTGAATCTAACCCCATCTTCAAATCACACACATTCAGTTCAAAACCAAAGATATTTATCTACACTGTCCTGATACAGATCTAGTGAAAATGTTGAAGTCTGTGAAAAAATGTACATGAGTTACAATAATATATTGTCTCTAACTTATCTTAACAGTAACTAGATATTTTTTGGATTAGACAACATAAACAAAAAATTGTCTTGAATTTTGACTACACTGTTTAGGTTTCAGCTAGCATTTGTCTACCTGATCCATCAGTAACAGAGGTGTGAATAATACAGACTGAGGTGAACATTTGAAGCAAATAATATTTGTGGTGAAAAAAAAAAAAAAAAAGGATGGTGGTATGTGAACTTGACATTGAATTATGTCTTGTTTCATGTATATTCTTTCTCTTCTAGATTCCTTACTCCCATGCTTTTTTTTTTTTGCCTTTTTTCTTTTTTTTTTCCCCCAAAGGATAAAGGATAGATTCTATATTATTGTACTTTAAAAATAACAGCAAGTAATGCCAATAGGAAAGAAGCAGATTAAGTACTACAGATTTGTAGAATTTAACCAGGTTTTTTCGTGTCATTCCTGCTATAGAGAATGAACTTTCAGTTGGACCAAAAACATTCTTTAGTTACAGGAATGCTGCGTATATTGTTCATCACCCCCTTGGATACTATAAATCAATATTTAATATAGTTTATGCTTTTTAGCAAGATCTTGTTCAAAAAAAGTAGCAAATGGTTTGTCAAACATGAGGGGTTTAAGAAACTCCCAGGGACACTTTGGTGGCGGGTACACAACAAACATCCATCCCTGTATTGTTTGTGCATCATTGCAAAGATGACCCACTTTGTCAAGACTTTGATCAGCATCTGTCAAGCTCCAGGTTCTCAGAGGCATTTTATTTTAAAACATGACTGTATTATATCAAAATCCATTATTATATTGTGTTATTTTATATTATGCCGAGAGGTGATAGGATGTCGACAGGTGGAATAGCATAGTGACAACTCAGAAGTCAAAATAAAAAGGCTGATTTAGACTTTTTTTTTTTTACAAAATTATTTTATATGAATCTTTATGGTCTGGAATCTGAGGACACAAAAAAATCACAAGTTTTCTCCCTTTTTGCAATCTGATGTAAATATGAAATAGCATATCATTACATCTCACATTGTGAACTGGGGCAGAGAGGAGAACATTCTAATAAGCATCAATGAAATTACAAGTCAGCATAAACCCGTCTTGAACCAGTGGTATAGCCTCACTATAGACAATTTACAGTAAACTTTAACAGGAAAGTGCTGATATATTGCAATAAAAAGTTGCTAATAAGGCAAAGTCAGCTAATGTATTTTGATCCCCTGTTCCTAAATTAAACTTCCCAAACTGGAAGCTATCTAGCAGCATCTAGCAGTGATGGCTAGATCACCAGGAGGCCTCAAATGATTCAGTTGCAGTAAAAAAAGAAATGGTCAAACCCCGTAAAAATAGAAAAGATAGATACCAATTTGCAGATCACTTTAGACACCATAATTGGAGTTGAATGCAGAAATAAACACATAATAGAAATAAACATGTAGGTATTTTCTGTTCTCTACAGATAATTGAAGGTACATCCAAAGTAACCAACCTTGCAATGCTTGAAGAATAAAGACAGCTATTTTCTGATCATCTCTTCTTAGTATACCACTTTTTTTTTTTTTCACTGAAGTTACATAAGAGGAAATCATAATTAGATGAAATAGTGCTAAGAAACTAGTACAAAGCAACTGAAGGAATGTCAAGTAAGCAAGATCCACAAGATGACATTCAGTCTCTGAGTTTCCTGGTGCTTGAAAATATGTTTTTCATGACAAGTTGCTTTGGTCCTCTTTCATTCTTCATAGTCCTAGGAAACAAAAAGCAAACAAAAACACTGTTTTATATAGACAAGAAGCCAAGTAAATAAGATTTGAGTGTTCCCTAAAGTCTCAGTGAAATTGTTTTCAGAAGTGAAATTTGCACAGGCAGACTCTTACACCTCAGTGTATGTCTTCTTAATCATATTAACAGGGAAACATAAAAGTTCATAAAGCAACACATAGTCCTTTAGAAATAAAATCCACATGAGAAAGTTAAATCCTGAAGCGCTTTTTTAACAAAGTCTTTATTTGACAGTCTCCCATAGAAATCAAAGGAAATATGCTGGAGTAAAGCATTTAGGATTTACTCAAGTGTGAGCTAATCTGAATACACTGATATCACAGACTAATTACATAACCTACAATAATATTCTATGGTCTGTATTTTTTCATTTGAAATTCATGTAAACATCTGTATCTTTTGCATACTATCTATTGGAAGAGATATTTCTAATACTGTAACCTATAAATTATGTTACTGGAGCTAATTATAAACACAAGTAGATTCCAAGCAAGTAATATTTTTTAAATGAACTTTTGATTTGGGGTTCCTTTTTTGGGGATGGACCCCACACCTGCAGATTGTGTTCCCCTGGACATATATGGGGGTTTGTCTCCACACTTAGCCAGACAGAAAAGGGAAAATTCCTGACGCGTTTTAACTGGGGGTGTATCCCAGGAGTGTGGAGTGGCTTGTGTATGATTACAGCTAACCTTCCTGATTAAGTGCCATGGGCTGGAAGACAGGCTGTGCAGGCAGTTTTGTCCTTCTGTCCTCCTTCCCCTGGCACCTCCTGCACTTCCAGTCATGGCGAAGGTCCTGAATGTAGAACAGGGAAGAAAGAAACTGTACATCATATATTGCCTATCACTCAGAAATTTTCTATAACCACAGGCATTGCCAGCAGAATCGACAACTGACCCCAGAAAAACTATGTGCCTGACTCTCAGAGCTTCTCTCACAAAGCACACATATGATGTCCAGAAACATTTTCTCTCATGCAAGCATACTGTGTAGAGCCTACAGTGAATGAGCACAGGTTTTTCATGTGGCTAGACCTCATCACTTTTTTTTTTTTTTCCTCTCCATAAGACTAAGAAATTCTAAAGAGTCAACAAGTATTTTAAAGTTTGGTTTGGTCCATGTCAAACCATGCATCTTCCTGGATTCTAACCATACACACTGTGAGAAGACTTATCAGAAGTTTCTGCTTTTGATTTCTTGTAGTTTGTTTTTTACACAATGATATTTTTTTCAGATGAAACATTTCTTCCTTGGCCATGTAATTTACAAGAAGAAGTGGAAGAAAAGTAGGCTTTGACAGAGAGAAAAAAAGTTTACTCAGCCAATTATAGGTCATCTGGATGTGTTAAAATACCCCCATGTTTAAAAAGTAGACCCCAAGTGTTTTTATTAGTCAGTCATATATGCAACAGCAGGTATGATTTAAAATCTCTAGGCTGTTTATTGTCTTGAATAAGTAATTTGAGCTTTGCTTTATCTGAGGAAACTTGACTTTGAAGTAGATATTGATGCCTGTCTCTGTAATGGTAGAAGATATCTAGAACCCTTTGGGCTGCCTTACTATGGAAAAGGAAATGAATTCTGAATGTTTCTTAGTTACTGCACCCCTGGAATAGGGCAGGTACTGAAAAGAATCATGGAGGTTTGGATTTCTACCCTTCACCTGGTGGCACTTCAGTGTCTCATTGAGACACTTGCACTCAGAAAAGACAGAGAATTAGGAAGAAACAAGGATGACCTCAGGCCATTTGCAAAACGCCATAATCCACCAAGCCTGGAGGTGTCATCTGATGTTATCAATGTCCTAGCCTCCTTTAAGTAAATGATACTTGGAAGATTACTCTGATGATTCTACTGAAAATTTGTGTTTGTGTTTTGACATATAAAATACATTCACTTACGTGTACACTAGCTGTAAATATTGTAGAGATGTGTACTGCTAACTTACCTTCTCAATATCCTAAGAAAATATGTTCTATATTTTTTAGGTAGAAAAGAGTCCTGAACATCAGTGTAGGTTACAGTATTTCAGGATGTAAATTTAGGACCCACTGTAAACTGTTGGGTTTAGTTTGGGAGAGCAACTGAAAAGTCAGAAATGAGTTAGAAGAAATCTGGGTGCAATGGTTCTTGGATAATCATAGCACAACAACAGTAACAGTTATTTAAAGGGCTAAAATAGACTATATATAAAATCACCTCTACCTTTTCTCATTTACACCAGAGTTCCCCTAACTTTACTGAACTGGTCAGTTTAGTAGTGATTCTACTTAATTAAAGTTTTTGTCTCTTAGAAAAATAACAAGAACAATTACAAACTGAATGTTATTGACTTTTTAAAACTATTGGATGAAACACATTTAAAACAAAACACAACAAAACAAAACATTATATTTCATTCTCTTTTATACACATTCACTTAAACAGAAACTTGGTTTTTAGATTACAGTTATGCTATACATATATCTTTATTTATTGTAATGTCATAAGATAGAAAATCTTATTTTATTATTCAAAGATTTTCTATTGCCCATTATTCTGTTAGAAATATTTTTTTATTCAGTGCAAGTGTTTACAGATTAATATTAAGAAACATATGTAGTTATATTGCTGAATGTGTATTAAAATTATAATTTGTTAAAAATTGCAATTTAAAATTATAAATATAGAAAAAAATCCTGAGAATCTGTACATTAAATGTGTATATATATATATATCCTAATTATACATATCTCTGTAAATCCTGAAGGCCTCCTAACATGAATTCAATTTCTCAATGATTATTTATACTATAATTTCTTTGAGAAAGGAAAAAATAAAGAAAAAAAATACAAAATTAGTTGCACTTCATACAGATTAAGTAAATTTAAAAAACAGGATGGTCACAAACTTTGACAGAGAAAGTTTACTTGACTGTTCCATATATATATATATATGTAACATACAACCAAAGCATTTGTCCAATATTATCCACAAGAAAGAGCAAGAAGAGAATTAGCAAAGTAGCAATTACTTTTGATCAGCAGCTTGAACAGCGTAGATTTTATTGGCAATTAGAGAAATAGGCCCTTGGAATGTGGCTTTTACCCTGTTCTGGCTTATCTTCATATAGCAACAAAGCATGAACAAAGCTGTTCAATTAAAAGAATGTACATTAAAAAATACAATAAATGATTTGCATCATCCTAGTGATTTGGGATTGATGTCTTATACCTTTTAATAGCACAGCTTGATTATTCAGTCCTCTTTGGGTCTCTTGCCAGTCATCAGGCTTTTCCAGCTGCAGACTGTAGTCATTTACAGACTTTTATAGACACTGAAGAGGTCTGTCTGAAGGATAAGAAAACACAAATTAGCCTTTGCAGATTGGCCTCAGTCAATGCTGGCTTTGTGCTACAATATCCTCATTCAAACAGTTGGATAGATCACTTTAGACATGTTGTGTCGAAGAATTATACAGAAAAATGAGCAGAAAGATGGTTTTCCTTTGTGTGTTATTGTGGTTTTGAGGACTTCTGAACATCTTTGAAATGCAACATTGTATGTATATGTTGCAAAAGGGAGAGGATAGCTAAGTGGAGAATTTTAGGTCAAGCACTTTGCAAAGAAATTACAAAAGGCCATTCATCTCTTCATTAGTTGCCAAAGCAAAAAGGGAAAGGCCCCTTCTTAGTATATTTCTCTTTTTAAGTGAAAGGAGGCGTACTGTAGATGATAGGTTTCCATTACACAGTCATTTTCTGAACTGTGTGTTTTATGGAGAAATCACAAAGTCTTTGCCTTGATTTCCCAAATTTTTAAATAAAAATAATGACCTTTTTTGTTGTTGTTTAGTTTTGTTTTTCCTTAAAGGTGGAAAATATTTTCATACCTGCAATATCTAAGCACAGGTAGTGAGAACTTATTTAAATTTTGCTTTGTTTTTAATTCATAGAATTATTTAATTCTCTCATTTAACTCAAGAATTTACAATCTGAAACCCATTCTATATTAGTTGTACATATAATTTGAAGAAGCCAAAGGGCTATATCTGTCTGATTAGCCATTAAAATGTGAACTTTACCTTCTACATGGTCTGTAAAGTAAGAATGTTTCACTGAGTACAGTTCGTTTTTATTCAACATATATAGCTTGAGAATTTCATTATTTTTTTCATGGGAAACTTGTCCAAAAATGTAGAATTCATTGTCTAAATAATTCATTGCAAACTATTTACTCAGCTTTATTATTAATAAAATTTTCTTTCAAATAGTTGAAAATCTTATGGATTTTAAATTAGAATCTGAAATTTTTAGAAGTGACTGCATTTCTGTTCATATTTGACAGTGTTGATACTGCCTTTTTCTGGTGGAATCAAAGAAATTATTTTTTTCTCTAAAAGTACTGGGAATAATAGCAACCCCCCAAAGCATTTGCTCTTCTATATTACTAGCCTGAATGTTCAAGATATCTTGCAGACTGGATCTGACAATCATTTTTGTTTTCTTTGAGCCATCTCCCTCTGCCTGTCTCATAATGAAAGGGGAACACTGGAGGGAGGGGTATTAATTTGCACATGAACTGGTTCATTTTATCCGTAACGTATTAAGTCAGTCAAGATAGTTCCTAGAAAACACTGCAAACATATTCTTACATCTACTTAATTAGCGTTAAAGAACGTTGATTTAATGGAGCGTAATCAAGCCATATCATAGAATCATAGAATTATTAAGGTTGGAAAAGACCTCCAAGACCATCTGGTCCAACCATCCCCTTACCACCACGATCACCCACTAAACCATGTCCCTAAGCACCACATCCAACCATTCCTTAAACACCCCCAGGGACAGTGACTTCACCACCTCTCTGGGTAACCTGTTCCAATGACTAACTACTCTTTCTGATAGGAAATGTCTCCTAATTTCCAACCTAAACCTCCCCTGGTGCAAGTTCATGCCATACCCTCTAGTCCTATCGCTGGTTACCTGTGAGAAGAGGCCAACCCCCGGCTACCCACAACTTCATTTCAGGTAATTGTAGAGAGCAATAAGGTCTCCCCTGAGCCTCCTCTTCTCCAGACTAAACAGCCCCAGTTCCCTCAGTTGCTCCTCATAAGACTTCTGTTCACCAGCTTTGTAGCCCTTCTCTGGACATGTTCCAGGGCCTCGATGTCTTTCTTGTACTGAGGAGCCCAAAGCTGAACACAGCACTCGAGGTACGTCCTCACCAGAGCTGAGTACAGGGGGACAATCACCTCCCTGGTCCTGCTGACTGCACTATTCCTGATACAAGCCAGGATGCCATTGGCCTTCTTGGCCACCTGGGCACACTGCCAGCTCATGTTCTGGTGAGCATCGATTAACATCCCCAGATCTCTTTCCTCTGCACAGTTTTCCAGCCACTCTGCCCCAGGCCCATAGAGCTGCATGGGGTTGTTGTGACCAAAGTGAAGGAGGAAACTTAGCCATGTTGAACCTCATCCCATTGGCCTCTGCCCATCAATCCAACCTGCCCAGGTCACTCTGCAGGGCCTTCCTACCCTCCAGCAGATCAACACTTCCCCACAAGTTGGTGTCCTCTGATATCCCTGAGCTTATGTAAGCCCTGTACAGAGAAGCCTAAATAATACGTTTTTTTGTTTGTTTCTTTGTTTGTTTGTTTTAGGGACATTTCTCTCAGTTGGGACATAATTACAGGCATGGCCCAGATCTTGCTTGTTTTGTCCAACTCATGACTTTACATATGAAAATCATACATCTACCTGGAACAGGACTTGGCAAAAACATTTTTGTCATATGTGGCTTTATGTTGGGACATGGTTTAGTGGGTGACATTGGTAGTAGGGTGGTGGTTGGACCAGATGATCCTGAAGGTCTTTTCCAACCTTAATGAATCTATAATTCAAAGTTCTGATAGAGAGTCAGACCTGAATTTATCACTCCATAAAACACCTACTACTATTCTGACACGTTCTGTGCTAATACTCAAGTATAAAAACAAGATAAAAGACATTGTAATCACAAATACTCACCCTTTTCTTATTACTAACACACCTCTTTTATTTGTTTTGAAAATCCAGTAGTATTAGTACTGGAAAACTTTAGAATTATTTCTTCATGGATCAAAAATGCCTCTTCTCTAGATAATTTTCATTCGTTTACCTGTATCTTTACCTATTCATGAAGAGAAATCCCATAATTCTGCAGATCAAAGTACTGTTGACTTATTGAATGCTTTCCTGGCATCAGAGGTCAGAATTCACTGTCAAATGAAGAGGGTGGGAATATTAAGAAATAGAAAATATGAAAGCAGAGGATAAAGTGGCAATACTAAAGAGAGATTTAATATTCCTATAAGCTGCAGCAGGTGACCATTGTGAAAATGAATATGAAAGCAAATCATATGCTGTTTTGTGAAGTCTTTTCTTTCAGGGGCTTCACTTTTATAAGTACTAATTGTGTAATCAGATGTGCAACTTTAATATTCATAGATATAAGTAAATCTCTATAATGACTTTTTAAAAGTATATTTAAATATAAATCTATATATTTTCTGAGTGTTAGCACACTCTATTTGTTAATTTTAAAGCAAAGTCATAGTTTCTACAAAATGTGGGTTGAGTAAGTAAGCAACAGTGACAAATTTTCAATATATACAGTAATTACATAAAAGAAAGAAAGAAAAGCAGTAGACACGAACTGATCATCTAAAAGGAAAATTCTGGACATTGTTGAGGGACTTTGGTGCTTCTTCCAGTGTGTTAACATTTATGTTGGATTGAGCTGGACTCTCAGTAATATGTAAATATACACTTTCTAGGCTTTATGTATCCAATAATGTAAAATTGCAGTATGTTTGTGGTATCAGATGTATAAGCATCTGATGATGATGATGGTAATGTTTGTAGTCATTCAAAAACAGACAATTAAAAAATCCTAACTTCTTATTCTGAATGTACTTTAATATTTAGACCCTTTTTTTTTTTTTTCTGTCCTTCCGTTGTTGAGCATTTTGTACCAGAAATAAGATACACTAGCAAGGACAAAACAACGCACCCATAATTAATCCACAAAGTGAGAAGTCATTTATATTTTTTCTTTCAAATGCGTTGTTCAAATGCATAATATTCTTCTGTTAGAAATTCTCTTTCAATAAGAAACACAATTAATACTGAATATTATAAAACAACCTGCTTTGCACTAGACATTCTTATGAAATTATTTTCTTACCTCTGACTTTTTTATTCAGTCTGACAAACTATAATAGAGCACTCAGAATTACTTTTGTTCAGGAGAGTACACAATTTCTGATAAAATAATTTAACAATTAGATTTGGCTGATACTGAAAAATTTTGGCTAAGATAATTGATACAACAATAATAAGTTTAAACCACTCTATTTGAGTGGGTTTCATACTGTAAGATATATATTCAAATACCTGAATAACAATTTGAAATTTCCCCTATAGATTTTTACATACTGCCAAACTCTTTCTTACAAGTTTCTGGTACATTGGAAACACCAAGAGGTGTCTCTTATGATATATTCCCTATTAAAATAAGCATTTTCAATTAGATTTATTTTTAGTTCCTTTGATATTGCACTTCTGCAGCATTTTTATACATTATTATCTTCAAAATTTAAAAGAATAAGGAAAAGAGAAAATACAATAAGGGGATAGAAAACAGAACAAGGAAAATAGAAAATATTGCTTCAGAAAATGCTACCAAAACTTTCAACAATTTTTATTTAAATGCCTTGAAAACTTAAGCCATTTCTTTAACTAGCCACAATTTTTGTACTGGTACTGTAAACTGCTGTTGTAATTAAGTTATCTCCTACAGGTTTTAGAAAAAAGATTAAAGTGAGACCAGGTTAGGAATGAGAATTTCTGTCTTATTAATGAGTTTGCTGCTGGCCAGAGTCGAGCCAATTACTCTGCTGCTGGCCAGAGTCGAGCCAATAAGCGATGTTGTTTGAACCTCTGTAAGAGCATATTTAAGAAAGGGGGGAAAAAAAAAAAACTGCTGCTACACAACAGCTGCGAGAGAGAGAGGAGTGAGAAACAGCTTTGCAGGTGCCAAGGTCAGTGAAGAAGGAGGGGGAGAGGTGCTCCAGGCACCAGAGCAGAAGTTCCCTGCGGCCTGTGGTGAGGACCATGGTGAAGCAGGTTGTCCACCTGCAATCCATGGTGCACCATGGTGGAGCAGGGATCCACGCTGCAGCCCGTGGAGGAGACCATGGTGGAGCAGGTGGACCTGCACTGGAGGAGGCTGCAGCCTGTGGAGGACCCCTGCTGGAGCAGATTCTGGGCCAGACCTGTACACTGAG
This sequence comes from Cygnus olor, assembly GCF_009769625.2. NCBI lineage: Eukaryota > Metazoa > Chordata > Aves > Anseriformes > Anatidae > Cygnus > Cygnus olor. The sequence continues at coordinate 94,521,003 of NC_049170.1, read as the reverse complement.
GAGAGGAGACCAAGCAGGAGCAGGGGGTCTGGGGAGAGCTGCCGCCCATGGGGGACCCAAGTTGGAACAGTTTGTTCCAGATGGATGGACCCCATGGTACGGACCCATATCTGGAGCCATTCTTGAAGATCTGCTGCCTGTGGGACACCCCTGCAGGATCAGTTCAGGAAGGATGTCATCCCATGGGAGGAACCCCAGGTTGGAGCAGGAGAAGAGAGTGACTGAGAAGGAGCGGCAGAGACGAAGTGCTATAGACTGACCACAAACCCCATTCCTCCATTCCCCTGTGCTGCTCGGGGGGAGGAGGTGAAAGAGGGTGGATGGGGGGGAAGGCGTTTTCAGTTTCTTTCCTTTGTTTCTCACTTCTCTAGCTTACTAATAATAGGCAATAAATCTTACTGTCTCCCTACTCTGAGTCTGTTTTGCCCGTCACGATAACTGTTGAGCGATCTCCCCATCCTTATCTCAACCCTTGAGCCCTTTGCATCATATTTTCTCCCCCTTCCCCTTTGAGGAGGGGGAGTGAGAGACTGGCCGTGGTGGAACTCAGCTGCCCACCCGAGTAAAACCACCACACAATGACATAATAAAGAGGGTATGCAGACATGGACATGTATATGGGCCAGAACCCAAGGTTATATAAACAGTAACTTTCAAGTAGGGTGATTGACCTTTCTTTAATCTGATGAGCTTTATGTAGACCTCTTGGATGGTTAAGTAGCCTCATAAAGTGCAGCTAAGGAATGAAGAAGATTTCCTTAGCCCTCAGAATCACCACTCTCCTTTTAATACAAAGACATGTAGGATCTGACATGGTTTGTCCCCAGGTTTATAGAGTCCTTTTGTATCATAGAATCACAGAAAGCTTTGGGTTGGAAGGGACCTTTAAGATCTAGTTCCAATGTCTGTGCCATGGCCTGAGACACCTGCCACTACATCAGGTTGCTCAAAGCCCCATCCAGCCTGGCCTTAAATGATAAATTGTCCTGTCATTACACTCACTGACAAAGATTCCCTCCCTAGCTTTTCTGTAGGCCCCCTTTATCACATGTCCCTAGAATACTTTTGGTATCACAACCTGTGATACTTAATAATTATTTTCTCCACACATAATACACAATCAAAATGTAGCTTAGAAAGAAAATTCTATCCATTTTTATTTTGCCTTTTCATTTGGCTAGTGCATGGACAATAAGAAACATTTATTTTTAAAAGCAAAAGGGCAAAATATGTTGGTGGTGATCAGCTCCCTCATTACTCTTGGATGCAGTCAGTGGCTGGCCAGGAAAAATACACACAAGCCACCTCACCCACTCCTGCTTAGCTCCTCGGCATGGCAGAATGGGCCCAGGGACCACTGGACACTTTCATCTTCTGGCCCATGTCTAAATTCATAATGCTTTATCGAAGCAAGCATAGACAATGTTATGATGGGAGCCTGTGATGTGTTAGTAATCAAAAATACAGGAAAGCTATCCAAAAAATGACTGTCTACATAGAACACAAAGATGTTAATTAGCACTATGCACGGGCCTGGATTTTATTTATTTATTTATTTATTTATTTTACATAGGGTATTTCTCAAGATTTAGTTCCATGTTATTTTGTATCATCAGATGTTATTTTCTGACATCACATAATTTAGCTTAATAAAATTATTCTTTCAGGATTTAGTCTATTGTACTAAGTATGTATATTCAAAGGTAATATTTGATTGTTTCCTGAACTTAAATGCTGTTCTGATGTAATACTTCCAGTATAAAATTTTATTTGAAAAATAACTTCAAATTACAAGTTAATGTTAATATTAAGGAGTAGTTTTGAAAATCAGAAATAATAAGATTACTACATACAATTACATATAATATTGAATCTATTAAATGCTGGATAGAGCTAAGAAAGAATTTCCCTTGTATGCCTGTATAGAGCTATGAAGGAGCTTCCCTTATAACACTATAAATTCCTGAGCTGTAATTATTAAGAAAACAAGTATAAAAAAGAAACGGAAAAAATCAGACAACAAATGATCTTAGACATACCATGATATTTAAGAATTTCCAAACAATTCTTAAAATATTAGAATTGATAAAATCCATGAGGTTTTCAGGACATGTTTTTTTCTTATGGTAAATATATAAATATTCAAAATATAATACAAGTGGAAAAAAAAAAACATTGGGTCATTTGAGCAGTATACATTTAAGTTCAACTTAAGTATCACTGTTTAAGTGGATCATTAGCTTTCAATATGAGTAAAGTTGAAGAAAGTATTTATAGATATCCATATACTGAGAGCTTTATCAGGGAAAGCATGATGATAAAGCCATTTAAAAAAAAAAAAAAATCTTACTAAATTAAACATGCTTCAAATTATGTATAAATTTTGATGTTAGGCTGAACACGGATTAATTATCTTGCTAAGTACTATATAACGCCCTAAATATCATTGGTATGAAAATGTACACAAATTTAACAGTAATAGCATCTGCAGGATTTTTTCAAACAGATTTTATAGAATGCACACCAAAAAAATCTTAGGTCACATAGTGTATGAAAATTGCTTTAGACATTTAAAAAAATACAGTCAGGATTCAGCATTTGCCTTCTCATTCAGAGACTCAAACATTCAGATTCTTGCAGGATTGGATCGATACATATTTCTAAAATTTCTTTCTAGACTATCTGTATATTTTTACTAGTTGAAAATAGCAATTTCTTCAGTTTCTGCAAAAGTATAAACTGGTAAATACTCAGTAATGAAAATTATTTGGAAAACAAAATTTTCAGTGAAATAAGGTGAGGTAATAATATTTTGAGGAACAAAAAAAAAGAATAAATGCAAGTTTTCTTTCAAATTACCATGACTTCCCTCTACACATTTTTAAATGAGCTTTATAGAAATAACCTTTTGTTTTAGTAACACTGGTGTTCAATGTAGCAATATGTGCACATGCACTCCAGAATGCACAACTAGGAATTTAAACAGATGTCTGAGCACCAAATACTCAAGCAGTCCACTTAAAACTCTTTGCATCTATTGACACAACATGAGAGATGAATTATCATTAATAGTTTTCAGACAACTCATAAGCTGAAAAATGGAGAATCCACTGAATCATTGCAAATAGAGTAAATCTAAGTTAAAAATAAATAATAATAATTAAAAAAAATTGGGTGATCAAATAAATTATAGTAAAATAAATTTTCCAATCCCCTTCTAAAGATGCAGATAACATTCAAATTCTGCTCCATATTCTTTTGCTATTTGAAATAACTACAAAAGAAGGAAATGGATGCAGATGACAGGAATAAAATATTGAATTAGGAAAAAAATTAAGTTCTCAAAAGCTGATTAATAAAGATGCCGGAAGGTAAAGTGGTAAGGAAGCTAACCTGAAAGCTAGAATGACCTAAATTTTAACCTGTAAGTTCCATTCAGAAGGACAATCCAAGCAAGACTCAATAGCTTTTTTTCTCAGACTTAGCACATACTCAAAAATGGACTGGCTTATCAGTCCTATGGGATGTCAGGCATTGCATTTTTATACACCAAATGACACAGTTCAGTTCCATGAAGCTCATGGTGCTGCTGTGCTGAGGGTGCTAACTCTTGGTATAAAGAAATAGTATGACTTTGCTTGCTTTTGTTCATTCACATTCATGTGGAACAAATGACTTTCCAATTACAGAAGACATCAAATACTAAGGCAATATATGAAGGACCTCTAGTACACATTTTTGAGAAAAAAAAAAAAAAAGAGAAAAAAAAAACTTGACTGACAGGAAGATTCAAAGAAAATTGATTCGTCTTATTCAAAACTAAGCGCTTTGACTCAGAAATATTTTTACAACTTATAAAAGAGACAGGTACTACACTAAAAGAACGAATAACTTCACTCACTCCTAGAAGTGATGTTTTATTTCATTAAAACATAGTACAAAAGGCACATCCATGCGGGTCAGAGTACTTGATCTTTGGAAGTGAACAGCCTGGTTAGTCTTCTCACAAGAATCAGGCAATGTTTTCATCCATATCAAAATTAATGACTGATAAAGAAATCAAAGGGTGATATTTGTTAAAGTTGGTGGAGTTGGTGGTAGATGTTATTGCCTCGTTGTATGAGCTCTAAACACGAGTGAATACAGCCCAAGTCTCAGATGAGCTTGAATTTTGTATTAGTATGAACTATACATCCATATTCTCTCTTATTTTTACCCATGGTAAATAAACGAAGTAAGCACACGCATATTACAGTTGCTGCTTTTTTTTTCTTTTTTTTACTGGGTAGTCATACTCCAAACACTTCCACGTCCAGGGCAGGGTATTTATAAACATCCTTCCTTTATAAGATGGGAATCCTCATGATATTAGGTAAGATCATGTCTTTTCTTCCACTATGTCTCTGTTGGCATATTGTCTCAGCTTGAACTCTCCTTACTACTGTTAAGGAATTTTGAGCAAGAGGATAATGAATGAGTAAGGTGTGACTCCTCCTTCACAGATATTAGTCATAACATAAAAATGAACATTCTCCTGTTTCACTCTAGATCATAGGGTATTTACACTGAAAAAGAAGCACCAGAAAAATATGCAGTTTTATTGGAGTGAAAATGATCTTTGAAAACATACAGGATTTCCATAAAGCTTTCAAACGTGAGTTCTTGGGCTGAAAGGAAGAGACATTAAAATACTTATTTGCCTTTAAAAAATCAGATCTCAGCATATTCAGAAGTTTTAATAATATATTGTTCTCTGATATAGACAGAAAAGAGAAGCACTATAAGTGGATCTTTCAGCCTTGCTTTATTCATAATATTATGAACATGATAGTCCCTTCCAAATGTTTTGAGATTGTAAGAGCCAGGAAGAGCCAAGTGACATCTCTACAACAGATCACACTCTTTGTCTGGTTGCTTCCAGTTCCCTTTCACATCATGCTCAGCTCCAAACCCTTCTCCCTCAGCATTAAAATCCTGGAGCTACTTCACTGAAACTCCTATAGAGTGGTGGGGTAGACATGCTCTCTCAGGAGCTCATCAGGGAGGAACTATTTTTACACAACCAAATTGAATGCAAAAAGTATTCAAAACAGAGAGGCCTTCAGCACTGACTGACAAGAGGGAAAGTATTCCATTCCCCTGAGAACGGAGAATCTGAGCAGTTGCCTTCTTAGGAGGAACAAGAATGGTTTTATTTGTACAATGTGCTGGATACTTGTCCCTGCTGGGAAGATAGCTACTAAATCCCCATAACATCAAAAGAATTATTAGCTCCATGTATGTGTCTGTATTATTGAGCATGCCTGTCTGCGTGTATAAGAGAATGAGAGAACGTCAGTTCCCTACGAAGGACTTTGAACATATTAAGGGGATAATTACAGCCAACCCTATCAAAGGCTTTTTTTTTTTCTTTGCAAAAATAAACTCCACATCTGGATTAAAAAGTTCACTAGCACTGATAATATCACGAATTAAAAGCAAGTTATAAAAATTTAGCGGTTAAGTTACATTTTCTTGGATAGTTTCTGGACCACAGAAAGACCCCCTGCAAAGAGAGAAATATCCAGACCTCAGACCTCCCATGTGACAGCTTACTTCAGAAGGCAGCAAAGTCAGGCTCCCTTTTTCTCCATGCCCTAAATGAATATTGGATTTTCATCTGTGCAGTGACTTTTTTTTTTTTTTTAATCTACTTGGTCTAAGAAAATGCAGATTACTGTGATTTTTCTGTATCTCAAAGGAGATTTGGAAAAAGAGATGATTTTCAGGAGCAAAATTCCTCACTCTTGTAACCCTGAAAAACAAACGTTTTAACTTTTAATTAAAAGCATGTGAAAGGGAAAAAAATAAAATATTTAAAACACAATTTTTAAAATAAAACTTAGGGAATATTCCTTCATTTTCTTTTACCTCTGCAATTTCTAATAGTGGAAAAAGTAACTTCTTCAATAATCTTTTCAATAGTATTAATCAGGAATTTTAGCCCTAATTCTTCTGGAGCTGACTGAGAATCTGTACACATCTAGCTGATTGTAGTCCCTACTGCAAAATTTTATGCTGGGGTTTTTTGGTGTTTGTTGTTGCTGTTGTTGTTGTTTTGTTTTGTTTTGTTTTGTTTTTGTTTTTGTTTGTTTGTTTTCAGTTATTTTTGCAAGCATTGGTTAGAAGCCAGTGATTTTCACTCCCTCTTTCAGCAGGAGGTGAAGATCTCATAGAAGAAACTTACAACCACTTAATGAGATCCACAAATGTGTGTTGCTTGCTGTAACATCTTAAGTGAATCATTATCTACCCTGATGCATAATGTAATATGTGTGGCACTGAAGTACAGGACCAGGAGTTGGAGTTTAAAGAATTAAGGTGAACATATATCATACTTTTCAGCACTTACCAAATAATTTGTTACTCTTTAGAGTTTTACAAGGCTAAACAAAAGCCACACAATATATTAATGCCTCTAAGAATTACATCACTTCTTTAGAAATGTTTATACTCCATGGCACTTCACGGTGTCATTGTCAAAATTGGTGGAAGAATGCAATCAATAGCTGTTAGAAACTACTCAGCATAAAAGCCTGAGGAAAATAAAGTTTACAGTTACATTGACTGCAATGCTGCTGCAGTAAAAAAGTGTTCTTCAGTCAGTGCTGAATACTTTTAAAAGACTCTTTTATGAAATAAAATTCAGATTTTCTTCTGTCTGTTTCACTTAAAAAAAACTTGCCTCATACACTAGCACTGGACAGTTCTAAGATCAGTTATGAATTTAATTTCCTACAGCACCGCATACATTAACTTCAAATACCATCTTTTTTAATGACATATAATTTTTGCATACATCACAGTGGATTTGATATCTAGAATATTTTTTCCTTTTGTTATTTTTACCTGTCAAGTACCCAATGATATATTGGATGAGCATCAGCAGCAGTTACCTCCCACCTCCATCTTACTGATGGAGGTGTGTCCAGTAAGAAGGAGGTGTTAAAACTTGCTACCAGGTACTTTCCAGCTTCTTAAATACATAATTAAATAAATAATATAAAAAGAAAAAGAAAGGAGCAGAAAAGTTCTGTATTTTTTTTTGTGATAATATTACCAATGTTTTACTGTTCTCTTTCCTTCTTTCCATTCAAACTGCTGCAGAGCATTTGTACAGGATCTTCTGCAAAGAATGTCTTAAGGAATCAGAAAATTACAAATTCTATTTGAAGACGAATAAATGTTTAAGAACTTTTTGGGATTATGAGGCATCTTATTTACCAGCAAGAGTAGCACTATGCAGATGTGCACAGGACTCCAGACATCTGTGTCCCAGCTCAGCTGAGACTCTCAATTCACACTGGCAAAGATTTTACAGGTACGAACTCACTACCTACCCTACAAAAGCCAAACCTAATGCTCATCAGCGTCTCATATTTAACCATACACGTTTAATCTTTTTGAAATTCTCAGAAAAGGTCCTGCCATAGCTTGATTTTGTTTTTCATTTTGGCTAAACCAGGGAATATTTCAATATTTTGTTATATCATAAAACTGAGAGCTCTTCTATAGTAACATATACTTATTGCAACCAGAATAACCTTCAAAAGAACATGTGTCTATTCCATGAATATGCAGGTTTACTGAGAGGAATACGGGTTTTCTGGGCAAGCTACTATTAAAATTCTCAATATCATGCCAAAGGATGCTATTTCTGGAAAGAAACGTGAAGTATTTCAACAATCTTGTCTCCATATATTCTGCCTATGAAAATATTTCACTTGATAATGATAATGATACTGTTTTTGTTGTTGTTTTAATGCTGCCTGATGTTGACATACTGCTTGGGTAACTAAGAAGTTTAATTCTAACTAAAGTGCTGCATGACATTTTTCCCCTTTTAAATAAAAAGATGGCAAGTCCTAAAGCAAGGCTTAGAAACAAGTATTTAAATATTCCAGCTCTAACCACACTGCTTGTAAAAGAGGTTTTGAATAAAGAACCTCCCTCCTCCCAGGAGCTGCTTTTAACTTTCAAATGAAGCATGACTAAATTCTGGCAGAGCAGATTTGATGTTTCCAATTAGCTCAGAGAGTAGAAAATAGTTGTGATGTTATCAGACATTGGGTGCTGTGAATGGGAGCCACATCCTGACATTGTCTGTATGTTTGTAATAATATCAGAAGAGATATAAAAATGACTTAATAAAGTAATTGTGCATTCTGATATTTTTTAATATTATTATATATTTTCCAAAGAACTGCTGCTTATAGCCAGGCATCTGTATTTTATTGTTTGGTCATATTTTTAGCAGCCAATCTGTAGGTTATGAATAATAATCTGTGTTAAAATTGTAGGCCTTCATAACGTTTTCACCCAGGGCCTAATCCACCTTTCTCTGGGAAAATAAAAAATAAAAAATAAAATAAAAATAAAAATAAAATATAAAAGCAATGATAGGAATCTTTCCCTTTGGTTTTCCTTTGCTCAGTAATTTGAGTACAAGCAATAATGTCAATTTAGGCCACTGTCTTCCAAAGCTGAATCTCTGCATTAAACATGGACATTGCTATTGGAGACAAGTGGGACTAGTTAGTCTTACACTTTTCCTAACAGTGGAGAAAGTAAACAGAAAATGTCATGCTACTAATGAGTTATTCTCTCTTTAAATTGTGTTTAATAAAATAAAAGACCACAATGTGATCTGTGATGTAAGAATCCTTTGTTCACATGCTGTATTATTATTACTGTATTATCATTCGCTTTAGACTTTTTTTTTTTTTTGTAATCATTATTATTATTTCCTTCTATTCTCTGTTTATTTTTGCATCTGGTAAAAAACAGGCTCATCCAGGACACACAGCATGGATTAAATCGAACAAAGCTTTTTTAGAGTCAATAAACTAGTCATTTAGCAGCTGGAGTTTGGTCAAGGAAATAGGAAATAGCTCTTATAGCTGAGTGCAAAATGAAGAGGCAGCATTAACTTTTTTTTTTTTTTAATACATATTTGTACTGAATTTTAGTGTAAGCATGAAGGACAAAAAGCAGAACATAACTTTTAACATAACTTTTGAACAAAATGTGCACATTTTCCTGGGTTTCTTTCCCTGCAGAAAACACTACAATATTGTCATCTGTGTATGTGATTGCTTGCTAACACATTTCTGACTTCTGTCACAAGAAATAAGGTGGTGATGCATTTTTTCAAAACTATACTATATCTAATAGTATTGGATGGTGTGAGAAAAAAGTTTTTTTTGAAAATGGTTAAAAAAAATTCTCTCTCAAGCATTCAAATCAGTGCCTACCATAAGCGTGCATGTCTTTGAATAAACACAATTCAGTAAAATACCTCCTCTTCCAAAGAGAAATTGCTTCAGAAGTAATACCCATTGCAAAAGAAATAAAATAGTTTTTCAGTAATACTTTTACTGTTTCAGTGTGTTTCAGGAGTCAGTCGCAGTTGGAGAGGAAGTCCTGGAAGGAAAACAAACAAACAAACAAACAAACAAACAAAAACTCCTTATTTTGAGTGAAGAAATTATATTTAAATCAGTGGTAAACTCTATGGGCTGTCAGGGAGGCCACGTTTTCACCTCCAGTTCTAATTGACATTAAATTGACATTATTTTGCCAGGGAAGTTTTCACAAAGCATTTCAGGAAACAAGAGTACCTTGTCAGGGACTGAATATGATACAGGAATTAACACATCATGGAATAAATTTTACCAGTGCCTTTTTTTTTCAACATTGGTTTAGAAAAATACTGTGGTGTTTTTTTTTTTTTTTTTTCTTAAAAAAGACAAACAGAAAAGAAAAAATGTTTTATTCTAAGAAAATGTTTTCTAACTGTGAAACAAGTTTCAGCAAATAATTTTAAAAGACCCAACAAATATTATACTTACATGCTACACTTAGCAGGAGCTGCTAGTGTCCTCCAGTTTTTCCACCAGTGATGCTTTTCATGTGAACTTGATAGAAAACTTCCCCTGTTCCCTGGCTAATCCTGCAGAAAAAATGAGGAAGTCCAGCCTCGTTGAGCTGAAGGCCTTGTTGTAATATGGTAGACCTCTTCTCTCTGCAGCTGTTATAATGGAGCTGTGTGCAAACTTATTCCTTTCACTTTGGATAGAAAAGGAAAAAGCACAGACTGTTTAGTGAAGAGACTCTCTTTTATGCCAAGGTACTGAGCTCAGACTGATAGGTGGGTTTGTTAAATGATATGGAAAGAAAGATGACAAGTCAGAAAAGAGAAATAGAAAATGATAAATGGGGAGACATCATTCTCCATTCCTGATATACATGCCACCCTTGGTATCTCCAGGTCTGAAGCTTTTTCTGCTCAGGAAGGAAATGCTTATCAAACTGTTCGTTCAGTGATTCAGAATAAAAAGCTCTAAACCACCACTGTAATTGTTGGAGTTTCAGGTGTAGTTGCACACTTATTCTGAAAATGGAAAAGAAATGGAGAAGATCATATTTAATTGCTTCCATGCATAGTTGGATTGCAGATGGGACAGGCACTATGCCTGACCACAAATCATTAAAGAAAAACATTAACTGGTATAAGTCTTGTTTATGAAAAACTGCCAGTGGAAAAAGTCACATGATCATGGTCTCCTGCTACTACGCAGATGCCAAAGAAAAGTATATCAACAAGAGCTGAAGTTTATAAAATGTATGCTGTGCTTCTTTGAAAAAAAAAAAAAAAAAAAAAAAAAAAGAGGTTTCTGACTGCATTACCTTATATTGTTATTTTAACTGTAAATAACTTGTAGACATCCAACAAGCTAATTGGCTGCTGGAGTTTTCATTTGGAAGAATTTACAAAAACATTATATAAAATATTATGTAATGATTGGCAGTCCACAAGCACAATTTCACACCATTGGCACAACAAAAACAAGTATCAAATAGGCAGACAATATACATTTTTTTCTCATGTTTGGCACCAGTTTGCAGATGTGAGCAGATATATTCAGCCAGGCCTCTTGATCAGACATTGACCTGTACAGGTTCACATCCCCACAGGGCAGCCTTTAGTGATGAGTGTCCTGGGGAAGAATAGTATGGCTCCAGCAGGTAGCTGGGACACTGCCGGAGATGCAATGCTGAGGGGCACAGGAACACACCTCCTCAAGTGCTGGGGAAGGGAGGCTTTGGTTCACAAGACTGCTTGAAACCTGACACGAGGTGGGAGGTGGAAGAGCAAGGTGGTTCCCATCGTTCCTTACAGACTTCTGCTTGAGGCTAGGGGCTGGTATGGAGATAAGAAAAGGGCATTCCATCATTCTCCTGCCTCACGTACTTTCTGCAAACTCTTCTTTTAGAAAGATTACTCTTGTTTCTGTGTATTTAAGTGCCAAAACAAACAGGAAAACTTTGAGTGGTATATTTTTATATACCCCTCATGCTGATCTCAAAGATCCACAGAGATTTAAGGCATGATTCACAGATGCTATGGTAGCAATGGGATGTGTTGTTATTTGGGTGCCAAAGTACAGCTTTCTTCTCCACTTTTCCGTCTTCACAGACAGTTTCCAAAGTGCCACAGGAGCAGCTGCAGATTAAAAAATCTTAGATTCATTGAGAGCCAGTGCTTTGGCCTTAAATTCACTGGTACGGTGAAATACTTCAACTTAGGCTCTCAAGTGTGATCAAAAGAACCCCTGCAAACCTGACAGGCACCTACCCAAGATCCACCATGAAACAAAACCTATACTTTAGGTGTACTTTAAGCAGAACCAAATACACACCAACAGCAACAAGTAATGCACAAAGCAGCAGCCAAAAACCTCGTTCATTTGAGTATGTGTTTATTCTCTAAGATGTTACATGAAAAAGCACTCATCCAGACAGTAGAAATCCCATATTATAGACTTTTTCTACCTACAGTCCTCATTTTCCACATGACATCCTTGCCACCAGCCTATGAAATGATTGATGTGGGGGCACCCACTGTGGGTGACCCTACGGCTAACAATGCATAGTGAGAAGAGACTTATTTTCTTCCTCCAGCACCCATGCTTAAAAGTAGGCCAGTCAGGATTCACTCTCAGGGAAAAAAAAAAAAGAAAAAAAAAAAAACGAAAAAAAAAAAAAACAGCCTCCCTTTCACTGTTGCAAGTATTTGTCCCAAGGAGTGCCAAATAATGCAGAGCAGCTTGTAGCAGTGATGCTTATAATGTTTATAGCCAGACACATTGACATTGCATAGCACTTTCTCCCATGCGGCATTTCTCTCTGACCTAAGGCATGACTATTTCATCAGTGTATGATTTATTTTTTTTTCCCTGAGTTTTTCTCAAAACTCCTCAGTTATAATGAAGTCTGTTTCTAATCTCGTCAGAGTGATGCTGTTTTAAGATGACCATGGAAGATGCTTTTTGTGAGCCTAGATCAACGTTGCAAAGGGGTATTTGTGTATGAGGCACAATCTGCTAATGTCAAAGGCCTACACATGGCAGATGGAGTCAAATGACCTCTAGTACAAAATTTCTGGCCTGAACTGCACCTTAACTCTGTCTCAGAAAGGACTAATTGATCTGTAACAAAATAGCACTTGAGAGTGAACAAATACACAGGCAGTACAGTGACATGGGAAGGACACTGGCAGGAACCGTAGACAAATTATTAGATGGTGAAATTACATCTCCAAATCCCAGTGGAGAGAAACTTGTACACAGCCCTGAATGAGACACATTGCCAAACAGACAGAGGTACCTGAACTGTTTTTTTCTTCAGCTTATCCTATTTTCTAGCTTTCTGAGCCTCTCTGCTCAGCCTGCTTCTGAAAAGCTCTTTGTTAAGCAGTCTAGAACTGTGTGCCTACAACTCCCTCTAACTAGTGATAGAAAAGCTTCAAAATGGGAGCAAAATTTTGTGTGAGAATAGACACATAGAATACAGGGATATCACTAGGCTGAGTATGTTTGACATGTCTCTTTTAACCATCTGGCAGGCTAAAAATGACTAGTTTCCATCTTTTTAGACTTTGCGGTTTTAAATGCAAAAATTTGTATTTATATCCATTATTTATTTCAAGTGGAAACAACCTTAAATAAAAGCTGGCAGTGAGTGCTTTCTTTTGTCTGTTCTCCATTGTCTGTACTAAATCTTAATGGAGCTTGATGGAGAAATCGTGCTGTCACAAGAGGGACACAGGCAGGGATATTCCAAAAAAAAAAAAAAATAATCTACAGTCTCTACCTGTCATTTCCACGTCTTTTTACAAAATCTTGATCTACACCCGAGAACTTAAGACATAAATTCTTCAAAAGTGAACCTGCTGCTAACTCTGTCAACATACTGCTGTGCTTGAGAGACTCAAAAAGCACTTTTATTTCCATAACAGAACTAACGCCCTTTATAGAACCAGAAGATTTCCCAATAAAGTACAGAGCACTTAGTGTCCATCCCCATCTTCCAGAACCTTCCCTTTATAGCTGCTCATAGCATATCTGTGCCTGGTAGTTGCTAGCAAAGGAAAAGACCTGTCAGATTACTGAGTCCATTTGCTTGCAAGGGTAGGACATAGTCCCATGGGAGGTAATGTATCAGATATTAAAGTGATTTCACACTTGATCTTAGCCAAGAGGTCAGACCTAATATTTATTGTACATGGCAGTTCTATGAGTCTGGCTGCTTAGCCACATTGCAGTAAATAGACAAAACCTGCATGGTGAGCATACTCTCACTGCCTTGTTTGTGGCATTGAATGCCGCAAACTGACCCTAGTTGTAACAGTTTTGATTTTCAGGTTTGATCCCAGGAATCAAAACAAGAGTCATTCAGAGGTATGGTTTGAAAAAGCTCCCAAAAGCATCAATAGAGAGTACCTAAACTTAAAGCACTGTATGTACATTGGAAAAAGCACCCCTAATTTATTGCAGGTCTGACATCATTACCCATATGCACAGGAACTTAATGCTAGGCAAGGGGCATCCTCTGTTAAGTCCTGACATAATGTATTCCATAAAAACCCTATTTAGAAATAAATTAAAAACAAACCATAGTGAATTAAAAGCCACAATGGAACGGAATAAGGGGAACAATTTTCAGCCATGAAATGTTTTTATCTTCTGATAACTTGCAAACGGTAAAGCCATGAATTTATGCATAAGATACAATACACAACAAAGAGATAATTCATATTCAAACCTCATGGTCCTCCATCACACATCCCTCTGTTTATATGTAGATAGTCTTATGAGAAAATGACACCAGGCACTACCAAAATTATGAGACAGCAAGTCAAGCCTGAAGATAATAATCGTTCACAGAGGCACAGTGAAATTCTTCAGCTCACTATCTTGGTGGCCTGCAGTGGCAAATGTATCATGTAAAAATAGTAAATTAGAAGGACAATTTTATTTTTTTTCCCTGAAACACTTAAAGAACTAACTGTTTGACAAATGCATGGCCAGTATTTGAGAGGGAAGAGGGACCACAAAGGCTGACGGAGAGCACTGAGAGACAAAATCTGTTGCCATTTACATAACGATAAAACTTGAGCAAGTCCACTGACTTTAGCTGAGTTACTCTGGGTAACAAGCTGTGAAAAGTTGGGAAAAAAAAAATATATATATATATTTTTTTTTAATCAAGAGGATCAAATTTTACTATGGGAAGCCATTTGCTGTCAAAAGAATTGTACACTATAAATTGCAAGGAATACTCAGTGTCCTAGTTAAAGATAATGTGGTAAAATAAAGCAATGAAAAATTAATCTAATCTCATAAAATAAAAGCATTAGAAAAACTTATTTACAACATTTTCCCCTTGATAAAAGGGACTATTTATCATTTTGTCAAGATGCTTAGCTATTCAAGGTCTTCGTTAGACCAGCCTATTGAGATATATTTAGCAGTTTACACAAGAAATACCTTAATCTCTCTTCTTCTTGAGAAAAGTTTGACTATTTACAGTTTCATCGAGACTCAGATTCTCCTTTTTTTTTTTTCCCCTCAAAACAGTCAACAGAGCAATTAATTATGACATTTCTCTCAAGATGACTACAGGTTAGAAAGTGTGCAAAGAGTCTGTTTAATATAATGATACATTTAAACTTCCTAATTGCTAGAATCATGATATACAACAGTCTTTTCTCATAGAAATTGTGATTAAATAGTCATAGGGTGTCTAAGAATAAAGTACTTCTGGCATTTCTGTAAGAGAAATTTAACATCAAGAAGATTTTGTTCTAATGAGTTTTAAAGCAGCAACATGTTACCTTTAAAAATGCCAATACATTATTCTGCCTCAAGATTTTTTAATGTGAATGTTTGTGTTGCTTCTCCAGATTTTGTTTTTTTTTTTCTTTCTTTAAAGGCACCTTCTAGTCCAGTCTCCTGGAAGAGATATAAAATGATCATTCATGCTTTTTCCTTTCTTTCAAAGATGTAGCTGTATTTATAACATTTTTCTCACTGTTTTGGTGAAGTTCCTTGCAAAACAGGGATATATTGTACAGTGGCTCCAAAATGCGATTTCACAATTTGTTCGATGTAAACCAAATGCCACATATTAACTGAGTTTTAAACCAGCTGAGACTCTCACTAGAAACATGAGATAACACTGCGAAGAAATACTTCTTTTTGAAGGAGTATAAACATAGATCTCATAAGATGGAGTGCTTTTTCTTGGATTCATGGATATGCTCATGAACCCAAGAGGACTAAAAGTAGCATAAGAACACAAGCAAATGAATTCTAAGACCATCTGCTGAGATAAGTTACAGGGACAGAGATAAATATAAGATACTAGGGTGCATCAGCTATGAAACAGTTATTAACTATGATCATAGGAAGACACCAAAACATAGACACTTAAAAAATCTAGACATATAGGAAATTCATCAAGATGAATTTAAGACAATTATCTTAATTCACAAATCCTTTAACAGAACTTGTTGGGACATGTGCTAAAATTACAAAGACTGAATTTGGAAAGTATGGCTACACTGAAAAAAAAAAAAAAAGAATTTGAAAGATGATTTTCTTCTTTAAGATTTTATACGGGATATTTGAATCTGATTTTAGAAGTCTCTATTAATGGAAAATAGTGAAAATGCTGGTGGGCAAAATTACCGTAAAACACTAAAGTACATATAGTTTTGGATTTTCAGGTTTGTAAATGATGGAATATTTTCTGTATTAGAAGGAATATTATAGAATCTCAGTTCAGTTCATAAATTCAGAAACTTGGTGGAATAATAACAGGAAGTTCAGAGTCGTGCTATGTACTTAAAATTTAGTCCAAATGTTACATCTTATTCTATAAGAAGTGTTAACTTACTAACATTCTGCCAATTACAGGCTTTTTATATTTTTTTCATTTTATTTCATGCTTTCCTGGTAAATATCTACTATGCACTTTGAAAATGTGTTTAATATCTTTTATGGGTTTATATTTACAGTTTAATTTAAAAGTACCGAGCTTACCATTTAACACTAATATGTCATAGCAAAGATGACCTTTCCTAGACAGTTCAAGAAACCCAGTTCAATTCTCTAATAATTCATATTATAATAAATGTTTAATAAAGGTGAGCAGGTAATTCAAAACTAATATTTGGTTTATTTCATCTCTTTTTTTCTGTTCATAAATTATCTGCAAACAGAACAACTTATTCTTCAGTTATTGAATTATTTGAATTACAGATTTATTCCTCAAAAATATACTGATAATTTAATAGATATCTAACAACTTTGGGGTAGCTTATTTTGAATATTTAATTTAAAAATCAGATTATTTATATTAACTACACTATTCATTTCTCTTCTTCAACTAGATAAGCTTGACTATTAAACCTCAGGTGTCTGATGCAAATTATTTTGATTATAATTCAGCAAGTTTTCTTCAAAGACCATTATTTACTAGAATATTTTACAGAACATGAAAAAAAAAAAAAAAAAAAAAGAGATCTCAACGTATAAAAATAACTTGTTTCAAAGTATGAAATTTCCGTAACATTCCACAGCTTCCAAGTCCTTAGTTAATACTTGCTGAATAGGAAGGGACATGGTCATTTCTTCAATGTCAAAGTTAATTCCACAGATCTAGCTAATGGGCACCACCAGCACATTGAGACACACAGCTTAAAATGTGTGCTTTATGGCAGTACAGCCACTGACATGGACTGTAGGTACCGGATAAAAAGCTATGCAAGCCAACAACACAAGTCAGAACCCACGTGGCATTTACTCATTGTATTTTCTTGCATTCTCTGAATGAATAAGTAAGCAGAAGAATTTTCTCAATCAATACAGCAAAGCTTAATAGACTTTTTTTTTTTTTTTTCCTCCTACCTGGAAAGAGACTATCTTTTCTGAAGGAAAAAATCTAAGGTTGCACTGAGCTTTCTTATCCCATGTGAAGGTCTCTGCACTGCCGCTCTCTCTGGAATCCCAATGATGTCAGTCAGATCTTCATGCACAGTAAGTGCAGAGTAGGCACTCTTACCCATAGGAGTCATCCTATGGGTAGTTAAAAGAAATCCTACTACCTTACAGGATAACAGACTCAAAAGACTTATGCATTTCAGCGACTTAACTGTTCACAGCCTCTGCAGTGGAGAACTATTTATTAACAAAGATTAATGCAGAAAAATATCAAAGCCAAATTCAGCAGTATTATTTCTTTCATGCTCACAGTACAAGCTAGCCCTACAACAACCATTGTGAAAACCTGACCAAACAATATACTGAACATCTCCTGTTTCACACCCTGTGTGTTTTCTGTAACATACCAGCATTGCAGGAAGAAAAGTCCAACCAAAGGAAGCAATTCTATAGACATGTATTTAACCATCTTATAGAAAATATGTCCAATCCCCTGAGCTGCATGTATTTTTTTTAAGTTTAAGGCCTTTTTTAAGTAACATTGTTATGGATTTGTGAAATAGTATGGCAAAGATAACAGCTGCTTATTGTAGCTTCATAGGTATGAATGCTCTGAAAAGCATTTTTTGTCACAGATTTTTCATCTCTATGTCATTTTCTTAACATGTTTTCCATTGAAAAGAATATTTCTGTTATTTTCATTTTTTTTTGATTTTGAATTAATATGCAACACAACTATTGTAGTCAAACATTTGAAACATGATTATTGTTTACATAAAGGGCACAAGAGTGCTAACTTAAAGGATTTCTGAAATACTACAGTGGGGTTTTATGTTTGTTGTGTTTCAGCAGTTTCCATACCAATCGTAATGACTAAATTGTTCGGGCTCTGACAGTAGTCTGCTCTGGTATTCATTAGAGTAACTGTACTTGATTCTCAGCCACCTGGGTTCTTGACTAATTGTGGGTCTGAGTCTTTTGTCTCTCCAACATACATTGTGCACATTGTGTTGTACTTGAAATGATGACCTCCAATTTTGTTTCTGTGATGAGTTGAGACCTCAGCCTTCTACTCCCCACTTCTCTGTTTCCATAGCTTTCTAGAGTCTACAGTCAAAGCTCCAACTAATTTATTTATATATATTTTTAGCTGTTAAGGAATATGAGACAACTAGTCACATAAACCCTGGGGTTTTAGGAAATTAATTGAAAATATTGAAAATATGAATAACTGAAGTAAACATGAACCTACCCTGCTAAAAACAATAGTTCACCTAGTTTAGTAGTTTAATGTTCTATGCCTTATTTTCTTTTCTCTTCTGTACTTCAGAATTTGGATCGTTGTTTTACTGGGAGCGCCATAGTTTCTCTTTCAGAGCAAAGAACTCCATCAGGCTGTACCTCCTGTGTGTGAATAGCTATCAAGAAATCTGTTCTTTTCTAGCCTGTGCTGTTGACATATTCAACTTCAACAGAGTGATGTGCCTATTCCAAAAGAAGATGTTGTCCCTCAGTCAAAATATAATTATGTTGATTTTCCACTACAGTGACATCATGCAACTAATAGAAACAAAACAAATAAACAGACAGACAAACAAACAAAGACAAAAAAAAAAAGCAGAAAAATAAATGTGCTACATGTCTATTTTTGTCAATCTATTTGTTCTATAGAAGTAGAAGCATGACGCAGCAGAGAGGTGGCAAAGATGTACTATCACAGTGATACTTACAAAGTAGAATACTGCTCCTAAATAAGCATGAGTTTGTAAATGTTATGGGACAAAAATAAATTAAAATAACCAATTTCAACTCAATTGGTTTGTATCAATTTCCTGCAAGTACTGATGATCATAGAATCTATTAAGGTTGGAAAAGACCTCCAAGACCATCTGGTCCAACCATCCCCCTACCACCAATATCATCCACTAAACCATGCCCCTAAGCACCACGTCCAACCTTTCCTTAAACACCCCCAGGCATGGTGACTCCACCACCTTCCTAGGCAACCTGTTCCAATGCCTGACTACTCTTTCTGAGAAGAAATGTCTCCTAATTTCCAACCTAAACCTCCCCTGGCACAACTTGAGGACATTCCCTCTAGCTCTATTGCTGGTTACCTGTGAGAAGAGGTAACTTTTCTACAGCTCCTTTTTCTACAACTACAACTCCTTTCAGGTAGTTGTAGAGAGCAATAAGATTTTCCCTGAGCCTCCTCTTCTCCAGACTAAACAACCCCAGTTCCCTCAGCTGCTTGTGTTTCAGGACTTGTGTTTCAGACCATTCACCAGCTTTGTAGCTCTTCTTTGTAGCTCTTCTCCGGACATGCTCCAAGGTCTCAATGTCTTTCTTGTAGTGAGGGGCCCAAAACTGAACACCACACTTCAGGTGCGGCCTCACCAGAGCAGAATACAAGGGGACGATCATCTCCCTGGTTCTGCTGGCTACACCAGTCCTCATACAAGCCAGGATGCAGTTGGCCTTCTTGGTCACCGGGCCACACTGCCAGCTCATGTTCAGGCGAGCATCAGTCAGCATCCCCAGGTCCTTTTCTGCTGCACACAACACAACTTTAGGGATAAATGATCTTACCTACTTTTTACCCAGGATTTATTTACACACACATTGGAAAACTATCCTTTAGATGCTGGCTTTTTGCCTTGTAGAATTCATATGCTCATTGTCTTTCCAGGTCCCCAGACTTTGTATGTTCCCTTTTACCTTCAAATACTTTCTAGAGTTTTTTTCAAAGTTTTCCAATGCTGACACTGACAGTGATTATGTTGGCATATGATATGTATTGGAGCTAATGTATGATGTTATAAAGTCCACATGGAAAGTATTTATTTATTTATTTATTTATTTTCCAGAGGCTTTTGAAATGCTCTGGACATCTAAAATGCTGGCCAAAGGAAAAACATAACAAAAACACAATTTTATTAAACTTGTTGTGAAAACAGAAGACAAATTTCTGTTTGTGATATGCATGGAAAGTCTCCACTCAAATATACAATTCTCTGTATCCATGGAACACCCATGAATGCCACATTAAGGCCAATCAAATCTTAAATTCATAGAAGTGAGGTGGACTATGAAAAGCATATCTGTTTTAGATTGTGAGAAAAAAAAATAACCTTTAAAAAAAAAATCCTGCAGAATTTGAAAGCTAATATTTCCTGTAGTGTATGGGACTAGGTAGTGAACTGCAAGATTTGAGATACCACTTCTCAGTAGTTCATCTAACACATGTGCAAATCATTTTTTTGTCCACCTTATTTATTTATTTTGTAGCAAATTTGGGCGAAGAATCAACAGTTGTTAATTATATATATATATATACCCATATATTTGTTTTAGTATAATGTGGCACTGATATGACTTAGGGATTTATGATTGTCAATGGTAATAACAGTAATTGATAGTACTATCTATCAGTGGTTCTAAGCTTAGATGCAAGTGTGCAGTGGGACAATACATTTGCAGTGGTAATAGTAGCTGAAGATGGAGATCTCAGATACAGCATTTTGGGTAAACAGGACACTGGAGAAGTTAAATGAATGGAAACTAGAAAGGAAAGAGAGTTACAACTATGGGCTTAGAGGAAATCATGGTAAACATTACAGTTTCAGAAATAGGAATGGCAAATAACACAATACAGTTTGCATTATAATTTCTTAGTGCAACAACAGAAACTTCTAAATACATGGAAGTATTTTCAAAGCTGCTGAGAACACACTGGCTATTGTTTATTTCAATGAGAACTACTGCGTGTTAGTCGTTTTTGAGAATAAGGACACTTTCAGTTTGTGCTAATGACATTCACATTTTAAACATTGACTTTTATTCCAGGAAATGTGTCCAGAAATTTGGACATAAATTTCATCTTAGAGTCTGTGAGGATAAAGAGAAGCTAAAAAGTGACAGTCAGAAAGGATAACAGTCATGAATAATTATTCAGTACAATTTTTATGTACGTCTGTCCCAGTTTTTTTTTTTTGTATTTTTTTTTCCTTTTTGATGTGGGTTTGTTCCTAGTGTCTCATCATATTTAGTCTGAGCATTAAGAATTGACACTTTTTGCATGAGTTACAGCTCACTTAATTTTTCTTCAGCTTATTCTAACTCACAGAATTAAATTTACCATATAATATATTTTTTGCTAAGTTTGTATCTTGGATTTAGGTAGCTTGCAAAACACTTGGTTACTTTGTCTAGTTAGCAGTATAATCACAGCTGCATAGAGCAGCAAGATTCAGTTAGTATCATGCTGGTTTGCTATAAATGTTTCTATGAAGATGTTAGAAAAGAAGTGGGAAGAAATATATTTGGTAACGTTGATGACATCCCACCTTTTCCTTATATATGGCTAGTTCTGCTTGACCTTCTGCTCTGGCAGGGATTCGTCTGGTTTATTTTTCATTCTTCCCAGCAGCTCTGAGAGCAAAGATGAGGATTAACTGCACAATATAAATGTGTAATATGAAAGCTGTGTAAGCTGTCACAGAATATTCCATTGTTTAATGACAGTTTTCAAAATGTAAGGCTTGCAGATCTCAGACAGCATGCATACCTTGCACAATGAAATATATCCATATTACCACTATATTTATTTGAATATTTCAGTATTTTAAACTCTTCACAGAACCAGAACCTGAAATCTCAGCATAAGTACTACTCACAAATCCTTTGGAGTCACAAAGGAATAAAGTCAGGAATAGAGAGAATGAGTGGAAATTCTTTCCAGAATATCATCCCTTTCCTGCTGAGAAGACAATGCTGTGACAGCCAAAAGCTGTCCTACTTCTCAAAATCCTTTGGAAAATGGAACACACACACACACACAAAAGTACTAAATAAAACTCTCCTATATGCTGTAAAATTAAAGCCGGTGAACAAAGCATTTGCTTTGGTGTACCAAATCATAAGAAAATTTAGAGTTCTTATTGGCCTCTCAGATTCAGATCGTTCTTTAGACAATAAGGTCTCAGAAAGACCAATTACACCTTTAGATAAAGTTCTGACACATCTAATACAAGGAGTATGTCTTAACCTTAGGACAGAGGGTGGACTGCGGTTTTCTACATATTTAAGTTCAACTGAATAATAATAATAATAATAATAATAAAAAAGGAATATTTTAAAATATTCTGAGTTGGTTTCTCAAGAATAGCAGGGAGAAGTAGAAACAATTTTGGTGCTGAAAAGTCATCTTTTGAAGTCATGTCTTGAATCAGATCTATAGAGTTTTGTTATTCATTTGATTATCATTCTCAAAATATTAAAAATATACTTTGCTGATAAATAACACACCTTCTGTGGCTACTTTAAGGAAAAATAGTCACGCTTCTTTATTCTGACTACTGTTAACATAAAATATTTGAATTATCATAGAATCATAGAATGGCTTGGGTTGGAAGGGACCTTAAAGAACATCTAACTCCAACCTCCCAGCCATAGGCAGGAATGCCACACACTAGATCAGGTTGGCCAAGGCCCCATCCAGTCTGACCTTGAACACCTCCAGGGATGGGTCACCCACAACTTCTCTGGGCAACCTGTGCCAATGCCTTACTACCCTTACAGTGAAGAATTTCCTCCTACTGTCTAGTCTAAATCTATCCTCTTTTAGTTTAAGACCATTCCCCATTGTCCTATCATTATCTACTCAAGTAAAGAGTCCTCCTCCATCCTTTTTACAAGACCTCTTTAAGTACTGAAAGGCTTCAATGAGGTCTCCCCACTCTTCAGGCTGAAGAACGTTCTTCAGAGCTTCAAGCTCTCTCAGCTTTTCTTCATAGGAGAGATATTCCAACCCTCTTATCATCTTGGTAGCCCCCCTCTGGACACCAACAAGTCCACACCTTTCTTGTGCTGGGGGCCCCAAACCTGGATGCAGTACTCCATGTTGGGACTCATGAGGGGAGAGTAGAGGAGGACAATCACCTCCCTCATCCTGCTGGTCATGCCTCTTTTGATGCAGTTGGCCTTCTGAGCTGCAAGCGCACACTGCTGGCTCAGATCAAGCCTTTCATCTGCCAGAACTCCCAAGTTTCTCTCCACAGAGCTGCTCTCAATGAGTTCTTCTCCTAGTCTGTACTCATGTCTGGGATTGCCCCAACCCAGCTGCAGCACCTTGTGCTTGGACTTGTTGACCCTCATGCGGCTCACATGGGCCCACTTCTCCACCCTGTCCATGTCCCTTTGAATGACATCTCTTCCTTCTGTTTAATCAAATGCTCCACTCAGCTTTGTGTCATCTGCAAACTTGCTGAGGGTGCACTCAATCCCATCGTCTATGTCATTGATTAAGATATTGAAAAGCAAAGACCATGTCCCATGGGATCTCGTCCACTAATTCTTTGAATAGCTGGAAGTTCATACTTCTGAAGTTCAGGGTCCTGATTTTGCTCTTAGCCAGTCCCATATCCCTGGAGATCACAAACTCAGCCAGGGCCTGGTCACTGCAACCCAGGCTTTCTCCAATCTTAACCTATTCTGTGAGCTCTTCTGCATTATCCTATGATTTAAAGCCTAAATCCTCATCTCTATGACCCTCAGTAACGTAACTGTGAGGAAGAAAAAGCTAACAGAAAAGAAATTGAAGATGGTCATTTCATCTTGGTCATTGTAAAGTGGGAAAAAGTCATTCTATAAACTGCGGTAGCACACATATTAGGGTAGCTTCCATGGTCTCTGTGACATCTTTACATGCAGGAAAGTTTCAATAATGTAATTGCATTTTGGTGTATTTCTCAACTCCACCTCATTTCTGCCCGCTGTGCAAAGCAAGGCACCAGCAGCTCTCATTTGAGTTAGCTCTACTTTGTGTTAGGATGTGAGGTAAAGTGGTCTGGGTTCCATCTGCCTTTCTGCTCCAGAGACATGATGGCCATTATTAGACACAAACCCTGTACACCTCTGAGAGGTGAGAAAGGATTTCTACACACTTTCAACATGACAAGATACCAGTAACTATGTAGACTCATTGCATGGGATTTCATGAGTTTTCATCTGTAAAGGAAATTTGAAAAATTGTTCAGTTTCTACAATTATCATGAAGATGTGGTAGATGTTAATTTCATCAAGGATTCATTACAGAACTCAAGGGTAGACTAATTAAGGAAATTACTGTAGATCAGCAAGTTAAATAATTTTGTATTTAGAATGAAACTGTCATTATCTTTAATTTATAACAATCTACTGATAATGGACTACTGACCAGAAATTCTACTGAACACAAATCTCAACTGTCAGATCTGAAAGTACTTTGTGTCCAAAAAAACCTTGTGTCAGCAGACTGCAATTGTTATGATTAAAACACATCACACACATCCTAAAACAGATTCAGAAATGAAGCTATAACATGTAATTTAACTTCAGCATTAGAACTTATGTCATAATTGCAGTATTCCACTATTAAAGAGAAAGACGATACATCTCCTAAGCTAAAATATCTAGGCACACCATTTTGGCCTAAAAACATAAATGTTTGACATAAATACCTGACATTATTGCTTTTTATTCTTAAGGGACATCACAGTAAAAACACTAGATCAGTAATCTTAGGGTTATTTGAATGCTACTATACTAGAAAATAATACAATTGCTATTCCACAACAGAAATGTCTAAATATTAGGTATTTAAATGTTCATTAAATATTTATTAAGTACTCTAAAGTTTGCAATACATTGAAAAAGCCAAGGCAATCAGAACTTCAGAAATATTTACAGCTATAGCTCTCAATCAAACACATTTACATCAAAAGGAAGGAATGAGATCAGATAGATAGAAAAAAAATAAATTCAATAATGTTCACGGATCTTTTTTTTTTTTTTTTTTGACTTTATCTGTACTACCACCTCTATCAAGGGTTTCCCTGTCTTTATCTAATGTGGAAGGATTCAAATTACTTTTTTTTTTCTTTTTTAATAAAGACAGCATAGATTATTTTTCTCTTTAACAATATCGCATCCAGAGACTCGTAAGAAGGTCTTGAGAGAGGCAGACAGAAGGGATGCTGCTGATGTCAGTATACACAATGACTGTACAAATTACAAACAGACACCAGATACAAAGTAACCAAATACTTGAGTAAATCAATGGATTATGAGGAGTTGTTTTGAGATTGTCGGATATCTTTCTATAATTATAGCATATTCTGTTTGACAGATAATTTGAATAATCTCTTAACAGAAAATATTCCAGCAGAATAAAAAGAAAAATGTGTCTGGAAAATTTTAAGTTGTTGAATGTACAGCTAGAAAAAGACTCGGTAAGAGGTATGAATTTAGAAACACTCTTTTCAGAAGCTGTAATCATTTTAATAATGTAGCATGTCACATTGTTTAGTTCATAGTTTTTCTTCATATGTTCTTAGTAGGAAAACATTATTAAAATACATATATGTAATATATATATAAGGTTTAAGTTATTAAGATACCCTCAAGTGATACTAAACTAATAAGAAGTTCCATTCAAAAATGTCTCTGAATTTTTGGATTCTATAAATGAATCTCTTTGTGAAGTTAATGCATTACAGGAAATTCTTGTGGTTTTTTAATCACCCACAATGTACACATGGTCTTTTACCTCATGAAGTTAGTGTTGTGGCTATTGAAGACTAAGACAAAGTGATATGAAAAACAATACTTAGGATATGCTTCTGTTCTTCCTGTGTTTCCTTACTTGCCATCAGGGATGTTCTGAGTTTATTATTCTGAACAGTTCTTTTGCAAAGAATTTATTATCAACTTCTTAAAGTGAAATAGAAGAGTACTGGAAAACAGAGAGAGAGAATTTCTTAAAGATTTGTAGCCATTACAAAAGGAATTGGAACATCTTCTGGAGTAAGCAAATAAGAAAAAAAAAGTCAGAACACCATTTAGGGAGAAAATACCAAGAAATTCCAAGTTTTACTGTTTCCAGTTTGACCAGAACAAATATGCATAACATTAATTTGGTTTCAACACTAGAAGGGTTACTGACTGAGAAGCAGATTTATTTACTGATATACAGAGCCTTCATTTGAAGATTGACATCAGACTGTCATTGCTTAATAGAAATCTATTTGACTTCGGTTATAATGTATGCCTATAGAAGGGACAAGGGCCGCTAGATACTAAATATCTTTGTATCTAAATCTCTGCTGAAAATTAGCTGAGGAGTAAAAGAATTTGGGAAGTTAGTACTAAAGACAAGAGTATATCAAAAGGCTTTCTATCCCTGACATAACAGAGTGATACAACAATTATTGCCTCTACTTCCTGATTCTGAGGAGTAGGGAACCAGATAGCTAGTGACTGATCCTGTGTGCATCCATGAAGCCTCTGTATTCCATGGCCTGTTGGGAGGACACTTGAGCTTACAGAGCTGGGAGAAGCTCTAGACTCAGTTCATTTACTTTTCTTCTTGTCTCTACCTGTACACAGTCCTAGGGAAATTGCTTAAGAAGAAGCCCTAGCACATACTACCTACCTGTCATGCTGGTAATTTGCTTCCATGTAGAAATCTACATAATCTTGAGTATTGGATTATGCTCTCACAGACCCATATTAGTTCAGGAAGAGTAAAGAAATCTGAGGAGACCATTAGATGGTGGCTCATTGCTTTCATACCTGTGTGCAAGTTTTGCCAACATCTGCTCAACTTAATAAATTAGAGGACATTGCATATAAAATAATTAAAGAGATCAATGTAATCTCCCTTTTACAGATGGGAAAACTGAGGCATGGGAATGCAGTGAAACTTCCTAGGGTCCTTCAGGAGACCAGAACATAGATTAATAGATATATATATGACAATGCAAAGAACCCTGCTTGGCACTCTGACTACTCAAAACTGTAGTTTAGACATTATAGGCCAGATACAACACTTTGACTTTGGAATGATAATCAGTTTTTAATCTTTCATTAATTAAAGTAAGAGGTGTGCTATAAAAAAAAAAAAAAAAAAAAAAAAAGTTAAAAAAAAGTAAAATTCCTTAGCCTGTGAATTTTAATTTTGTATACATTTATTCACTGTTGTTTAAGGATAATTAAATGATCTTCTTGATTGTTTTCTGTTTGTTTTGTTTTGTTTTGTTTTTGTTTTTAGGTACAGCTCCATTTTGTAATAATCTAAAATAATACTAGTGAAAAATAAAAGCTTCTATATAATCATTAGTTAATAGAAGCAGAGCATGCTGAAAAACACTAAAGTTAAATGGAGGCATATAGAAAACTCATTTCTTTAATCACTGATTGCCTGACTATTTCCTGTGCATACATCACCACAGTACATTCCTAAATAATGTCAAAGATATCCCTCCTCTTCGTTTTAAAGTTATGCCATGAGAAATGCTAATAGTAGCACAATGCCAGACAACTGTTAATTGTATACAGCTGATTTTTTCTCAGAGAAAATCAACCTTTATGTCCCCTTTTATATCAGCTCTATCTATCTATCTATCTCAGCTAACATCATCATGGAAAGAGATCTATGTTTAAGTTCTAGTTATTGTCCTAAGCAGAAAAAGCCAAGTCATTGTGATCTAATCTCTTTAAGGGTAAAGATGAAAATTGATGGACTTTCTGAGGACAACAAACTTTAAAATACCTGTTGAGCAGTAAGTACAGTAATTTCCATCTTTCAAGAGTTGAGAAGATTAAGGTGAACTCTATGGTTGAAGAGCACTAAATCAGTGCCAAGTCAAAACCATTAGCAAATTCTGTTTGAAAGTGGAGCTTTAAAACAAAATTAGAGGGGAAGATTGCATGCATGATGGTGAGAGATGATAAAATTAATATTCAGTCAACTGGAAAGCCAAATCACCTATTCATCCCACCATAATTTGCCACTGCATCCAGCCTAGGGAAGGAACTGGAATATAAATAAATTAGGTTTGGAACAGACAGCAGGTGTAATTCAGGTATACTCATGTTTTACAATTGACTAGCTGCTTCTAATCTCTGAGGAGTACTGCCCTTCATGCTCTACCCTTTTTCTCCTTTGTTCTCGATCAATTCATTTTTATGTTTTTGTTTGTCTGTTTGTTTTTCAATTTTAATTACATTTCTTTTGAATCTGTGATAAGATCTTCTCTAGAGAATATGTTGGAAATTTTGGTATTTGGATGAAAATTACTGTTTTCAAAACACATCTCTAGGAAGTTGCCCTTCTAGTGGTATCAAGAAGTCTTTAGGCACTTTTACTCTCCTAAACAACTTCTTTATGTATTTCATGTAACTGTCTGTTGCTGAGTGGCAAAAAAAATAGTTATGCCCTTCTTCACTAATGTTTAGTTGTACCCTAAACCAGGCCATTTTCACTAACTGGATGAGTGTAAAAGGCATTACACAGAGTGGATTTTATTCAGCATATCTTTGTTTCTTGCTTCTGAAGTCCCTGAAGACCTGATAACTACAAAGCAACCCTGAATAACAGGAATGTAGGAACAGATGTTATTTGGACACTCTCACATAATAAAGACTTCTAAGAATCCCTGATGCCCAATTATCTAAACACTTATTCTTAAGTTTCCAGCCAGTGCATGATGAATTTAGTCTATTTTAGCTGAAAACAGAAAGCAAGTAGTTAGTGTGAAAGTGATGTCAATCAAAACAGACATATAAATGGACTGTGTAACACTATCTCATACAACATACATAAAATAATCAAATAGATAATTTAAATAAGATTAGTGTATCCTGTAATAATTACATAAATACCATGTGTAAAGAGGGTAATAATTATCTTGTTATTTTGGAATTATTTTGGATACTAGAGCATATTACATTATTATTAAAAAAAAAAAATCTACAGCCACACAGTCCTTTCAAGCTATTGTCTTGTGATAAAAATAAAGCTATAGAGATCCAAAACACCCAGCGACTCAATTTGATTTGGAAGATCTTCACTTTCACCATCATTATGTCCTATTAAGGACTTCAACAGGTTATGTTTGTGGTGTAGATGTGTCCATCTTCAATGCCCCACAACAGCCAGAAGTGTTACAGATGATAAAATTACCTTTCTCTTCTCATCTCAGCTAGTCCCAGATACCATCTTCTTCAGTTCAGCTCATGGGTGGTCTGATTATTCCTAGTTACAGGATTACACTGAAGGCAACACCATACAATTAGCTTTATATTATACAAAAGACAAGGGAATATTTTTTTAAACCCTGTTCTTGGTAAGGCCACCTTCCCCAACAGAATTCCAGAAGATGAAGAGACAGAAAAGAAAAACTCAAAATGTAGTTGAAATATTTGAAATTATAACTCTAAATTTAGAGAGACCCAATTGCATCACATTTTTATTTCTGAAAGTGAAAACACTAAATCCATTGCAACATGCAGAACTCAATGGTCACTGAATCAAGACACTTATTTGTTTGTTTGTTGGTTAGTTTTTGTTTTGTTTTGTTTTGTTTTGTTTTTTAGTAATGAAATTCATGGTCATGCTACACAAAGGAAAGAGGAGGCATAGATAAACTTAAGGGTGTACCAACAAGACTCTGTTAACTATCAGTTCTATGAGTTTATTAAAATAATAATAATAATAATAATAATAATAATAATAATAATAATAATAATAATAATTTTTGAAGAAATAATTGAATGTGGTATTAGAAATTAGCAACCTTTTTTTTTCTTTTCAGTATTGAACGTTGTGCAAATAAATAATAATAATAATAATAATAAAAGACTAATTAAAAAGTGATAAATTAAATTCCATATCTGTTTTTTTTATTTTCTGTGAGGGTTGGCTATTACTGACAGATTATACCAACAGCCCTCACCATGCTTACACCAAAAAACAACATGAAGTAGTTATCTATGCCTTCTTCATTACTTTCTTCTTCTTTTTTTTTTTTTTCTTTAACCGGGATCGTTAGGAGCCAAGCTGTGCTGAAGGAGTCAGAATCACTCTAATGTTAAAATTCATCTTCAGTCTCAACTTCTTAATATTCTGCTCTCACTAAGGGTTATACACACAAAATCGTAATACAGTAGGGATTTTCCTTTGTAATACACATGAAGACAATACAAAGCAATATGGATTATTTTCTATACATTTGTATCTGCGAGGCATGTGAAGTCCAAATAAGGATAGAGAGAAGGGGAATAAAATCAAATATGAATAAATGGTCTTTCATAATTGAAAAACAAAGAGGTTTTCAAACACTGAGCATGTACATTCAAATCACCTTGAAGGAGGTCTAATATATGCAACAAACACTGTTGAGACAAGGGAGACACTAAAAAGGTAACATTTTCACTTGAAGTAACTTTGAATAATCTGGTCAAGAGTACCTTACTGTTCACTTTTTCTTGCATAAAAAGAATCAATTTCCAGGTGATTTACGTCTTCTCATGAAAAAGTTTTACCATCTTGTATATTAAAAAATGAGAACAGCTTTTTTATTCAAGGCTTGGATTTCTTAGGATGCTTGCCTCCAAAATATCTCATAAATAATCATAGAATCATGGAAGAGTTTGGGTTGGAAGGGACCCTTAAATATCACCTAGTTCCAACACCCCTGGCATGGGCAGGGATATCGTTCAATAGACCAGGTTGCTTAAAGCCCCATGAGGCCTGGCAGTGTAATTAAACTTAATTTTCTTTGTTAGTAACATCTTTCACCTAGTAGAGTGGACTACACCAAAACAAAACGGAGTGTTATAACCTGATTTTACAGCACTAGTAGAGAAAATGTATGTGTGCTAAGTCACCTTTTGTAGCAATGCAAAGTGAAGTAACAAGCTGTTTGATATGCTTTACTGAAAATTATTTATTGCAAAAATAAAATATTGCAAAGCTCTACAGAAAGTGACCCAGTTCATCAGGCTGGGCTGTTGGAAACAAGTCTCTGATAGTGAGTCAGACTAATTACGAGCAAAACCTTGGAGCACATAAAGCAATCAGTTCCTTCCTACTGTCCAAAAAGTTTCTTCTTCAGATACATAGCAAAGACTGGCTCACAAGGTTGGGGGTGTCCTAGTCAAACAAGAGAAGCAGGAGTCAGTTTATCATTTGGACAGAACTTTAGTGCTTTCCTCAAGAAGATGGTAGACCCTTGGCCTATTATTTTGATATAGCAGAGAAGGCTCCAGACACAAGTAGTAGTGTTCACTTTCCAGCCAATGCCAAAAGTCAGTGCAGTGCACTAGGGGAACCAGGTTCTAGCTCTTTCTAGAGGTTTGAACAGTCACCTCAGGAAGATGTTATAATCATTATGATACAGGGTGGCAGCAAGCATAAGATGAGGAACTTTACTTCTTCTGAAGCTAGATCTTTGTACAGCAAAAATAAGGCACAGGAAACGACTGTTTTCAGAAGTATTTTTCCACCCTTACATAACAAATATATTTATGCTAAATTCCATAGCCCTGTTTTACCCTGATGGTATACTAAATAATGAAAGACTTGGGTTACTGATGCATCAAGTACCATCCACAGTAGGTTTGTCTTTTGACAACAGTGAAGATTTAAAGAATATGAGTGCCGACTATAAAAATATCAAATCAAACTGCAAAGATATTATGAGACTGACTTTTACTATGTTTTATTGCAATATGCTTTTTCATTGAGATATCTTATGATTATGCATATTTATATGTATGTGAACAAGGACAGAATCATAGTATGGAATTATCAGAATATTAACTTTTACTGAGTATTACACTTGTAGAGGAAGCACTTGAATACAAATGCAACACGTACACGTAGCATTACTTGGACTTAGTGCGTAAAATAAGTACAACTTAAGTACACTAATTATAATTTCAAATACACAAAACAGGAAGGTAGGTGATATATGGATCTTCTGGTTCCAGCTTCCAGAGCAACCCATTAATTTCAAGTTTTACATTTAAATTACAGATATACCTATTTCCAGTCCTCATGTTCATAAAGAAAAACTTGAATATGAGAATAAAACCTTAGTATGTTGGCAGACAGACCCAAGATATACCTCAAGAAGACAAGTTGACCTAATGAATTTTTGAGACTGATTGATATTAGGAGGATAAGCTGGTTCTGCAAACAAAGGAAAGAAACAGAGGGAGATATCACCATTTTTTGTCATTATCTGTACTGTGCTCAGCTTGCTTCAACTATGAGCCTCCATTTGCATGGCTAGTAACACTACAGAAGACAGGAAGTGTACTAATGGGTGGGAAGCTGATGCAGGTTACGTGTGGTATGGTGTGAAGTTTGCAGTATGTGAATCAGCACACCTAGTCTTAACTCTACCATTGACCTGCCTGGGCTGTAAGTCAAGGTGAGGGGCACAAAACACCCTCTGAATGGCATCTATAGCTCCTGGGCTTTAACCCAGCCCAGGGCAAGAAGTCCAAATCCATATGGGAAAAAGCCATAGTGAAAAGCAAGAACTGTGTTAGGAGTGAGAGGCATGTTTTAAGAAAAACTAACAAATCTAGCCAGTTGATCATTTTGTATCAAAATCCTTTTGGCCACATACAAAGCACTGTTCTCTACCATATTACCAATTTTTCCTCATGCTTACTACAACAGATCTAGGCACATTCATGGGAGCATCTCTGTACAGACCTTACATAAAAATTGGCTTAATTTTCCATGACAAACAGATGAGTTGTTTATCTAATGGAAACAAAGGTTTACTACTCTACAGGCAGAAAAGAAAGAGGGCTAAAGTGTGCAATAGTGAATGCTGTTATTTTAACATACAGGTTAAGATATATATGCAATAGGACCTTCAGAGCATGCATTCCTTAACAGTCAGTAGATGAGTACTTTCTCAACTTCTTGTCTGTTGGTTGTATAATGTATTTCTTTACTCATGCTTTGGTTAATCTGGAGGCTCCTGTTTTTTATC
The DNA here is from genome assembly GCF_009769625.2 of Cygnus olor. NCBI lineage: Eukaryota > Metazoa > Chordata > Aves > Anseriformes > Anatidae > Cygnus > Cygnus olor. The sequence continues at coordinate 94,487,840 of NC_049170.1, read as the reverse complement.
CGAGTCCTTATTTTTCACAAACATGCAGCCAACTAGGTGATGACATTGGTGGCAGAGGGTGAGAAGAGAAGAAGAACAGCTGGATGCTGTCAGGAAATTCTGAATCTAGGCCAATAAAATTCAGTTTTATGGTCTTGCACTGATACTGAGCAATGGTATTGAACATTGAACACCTTAGTATATAAAGGTACAACTTTTTTTTTTTTTTTTTTCATAAGATGAAGGATTTTAAACAACTTTGAGCATGAGAAGAAGATCCTGCCTGTAACAGTCTTCTGACAGCTGTGATGCAAGTTAGCAAAGCCAATTTAGAGTGGTTCTGATAACCCTCCCCATGTCATGAATTTTGGCTTATGGCTAAATGTAGTGGATTTTCCACATTTAAAATGAGTAATTTAGTCAAATTCTTTATTAATTATGGGAATATTTGCCAGTTGCTGCAAACATTAACAAACAAACCTAGAACACTTTTGTCAGCTGATGCTGTTATTATTTTTTCACTGTTCTTTTCTCTAGAATTTTGCCTGGGAAAGGAGAAGAAAAAAACTTAATGTCATGGCTAGAGTTCTGCAATTTATATTTAAACAGTTGTTAGATTATTGCTTCTTTCACTGTGTTTGGGATATTAACTTCACTGAGATCGAGATCACAATAATGTAGGAGTTCCATATGTGCTTGTTACTTTCCTTACCAAAGAACATAATGCAAGAGGACAAATCCCGAAGTGGATCAAGTGTGATCTGCCTCAAGTAAACACTTTTATATTTACATCTTAGTGAAGACAAGCACAAATCAATAGAATAACAATTTTTCTGAATTTCAGTTATTTTAAAATTGGTTCATCATTTTTTTGTGAAAACTCTACCTTTAAATAAGTTCCATACTCTGAAACTTGTGAAAAAACATTTCACCTGAAAAAAATATAAATTAAAAGTAGAAAAAAACAAGTTAGAATAGAAACAATGATTAAAAAAAAAAAAAAAAAAAAAGATATTGATGTGATCAGATAGAATATTTGCTTCAAAAGAGCACAATGTAAAATATGATTCCCTATGTAAGCTTTGCCTCTTAATTCTTTCAGGAACAACCAAATACCGCTATAGTACATCTGTAATCGATGTTAATCTTTTTTCATTTTGTCTTCTCCTTTTCTGTTTTTTTTTTTTTTTTTTTTTTTTTTTTTTTTTTTAAGAAACAGATAGCAGCAGGCCAATAGAAGGAGAAAAAATGAGAAGAAGAAAAAAAAAACAAACACACATCTTTAATCCTTTTCTGATTGGCAGACTGGAAAGCTCTAAATTATTTAACAAAAGACATAACTTCTAACAGCATAGAAGTGACACATAGAGAGGAAACCTTCAAACAGGTGAGAAAGGACACACTGAAAAGTGAAAAACACCTTCATCTATATCCCCTTCGTCCCAAGCACCACTTCATCTCCTCACTATTGAGTTCCCTCTGTCACAAAACTTCAGCACTTTGTAGTGATTTTTACAAATGATAGAGCATGTTTTTCTCTTCCATAATTTCAAGTGTTAAGAGTGAAATTGTCTGAAGAAGGTTGACTAATATCTAATGTGAAAGTAACTAATACTCAACCATTCTTCCAGATTCAAATTTCAGGCAACCGGAAGCAACCAAGACATGACAGACAATACATTATTAACAAGAAACAAATGCATTTCTGGCTAAGAAAGAAAGAAAGAAAGAAAGAAAGAAAGAAAGAAAGAAAGAAAGAAAGAAAGAAAGAAAAAAGTCTACTGTAGATCTTTGAAAAATGTCTAGCACCCTGATTTTCAACTGATGGTTGGATTTTTTTTTTAAATTTTTTTTTTACTGAACATTCTCTCCACACCCAAATAGGAACACCCACTTTCCATAACAGTTTTCAGCATTCCATTGAAGAATTCTTAAAAAATGAAAACTTTTCTCAGAAAAATACTGATGAAAATGTCTTTTCTTGACTCTATTGCCAAGGTTTTCCATAGGAAAAGCTAAGAACAGCCATAAAATCTGAGAAGCTGTCAGTGTTCACCTATAACCCCTGCAGAATCAGAGGTCAGCAGGAGATCTTGAGAAGTTCCCTGACTGAGGGGCTCAAAAGCTCGGAACTACATGATCCTAAAAACACAGTTTTGTGTATTTGGACTCTCAAAGTGTGAGAGTTCATAAATGCATCTGGCCAACTACTGTCAAAACATTTTTTCAAGTAGACAGCTCTGTTAAAATTTTCACTTTGCATGACAGTTTGCTTTGGGTTTGTTATAAGAAAATCCCAAACAATAATCATAGAAGTTCCCAACTTGTTTTTTAAGGAGTCTCTTCTCAGTGTAGCAGGCACAGAAATCTGTGGGTGATTGAACTATGCTTCTTTAAATGCCACGTAGTCCACCTGCTAGACTCAATGCAATCTGCCACATGGTCCATCCTGCTAGACTTAATGCAGTCTGAATTGCTTCTGGTACTCCTAAGATCTCAGTCTCTTATTGAAGTACATTATTAAATACTGCTTGTACCCTCAAGACAAATGGACAACCAAAGAAAATGAAACACATACTGTGCAGATCTGTGATCTACTGCCCCCAGTTACCCACTTCTGGCCTCTATATCCATGGGACACAAGCGCCTGCTGTTTTAGCTGATAATCTACAGTTACAGAAGCATATATGGGCATGAAGCTAGTGTACTATATGACTAATGGCTGAAAGACAGAATCAGACAACTCTGGAAGCCCAGTAGAATCAAAAAAAAAAAAAAAAAAAAAAAAAAAGAGTTTCAGTAACAGACATTAAATCAAACTTAATTATTTCCTATTCCACAGGTTAACTGAATTTATTGTTGGATCTTAAGCACACATAACTAACAGAAAATCATTACCATAACATATGGACTCTACCAGTTTTTGCATTCACAGCGTTGCCCAACCCCAATCTATTCTATTTGTAGAGAGGATACCTTAGGTATGTACAGCAATGATATCTTTTTCCTTCCAGAGCTAGACCTACATTCCCGCTGGAGCGTGAACCCATGCATAACTATAACAACCACATGCACTGCTGAACTTGAAGAAAATCTTGACCTGGTGACTAACCAACACTGTAGACTTTGTTGTGCCTGCTCCTGGACGGGGTGAAGGTGGGACTAGTCCACCTATCTGAAGTTACTCCAAGAGCATGAGTGCAAAGGATGGGTTCTCACCAGAAGCAGCAGCAGCAAAATCTGAAAGACACAACATATACATAGCTGACTGAGGCAAAGGAAAATCCCGAAGGGTTATGATGTGGATCAAAGGAATATTTAGCTAAATTTTATAACCAACATATATATAGGTGAAAGTATAGGTATTCTGAAATTCATACCACAAATTTTTTTTTTCTTTATTGTTCCTTTTGTCATCTGTTAAAATGAAGGAACTGTTCATCCAAATTATGTCATAACTTACATCCTGAGTACCTTTTGGGAATATCACCTGACTAATTCAGGTTATGTGGTGACCCTGGCCATTACAGATCTTTAATAAAAATTAAGTAGTGCTATTAGCCTTAAGTATGATAGTTTATTATTTCTCAAATATTAGCCAATTATCTAGGAGTGTTAAAGTGGAGACAGGCAGTTCTACTACATACTACATGCATACCTTGAGAGATACTTACTTTTTTTTTATTATTATTATTTTATAAAGTTTTTTTTCACCTGAATCTTTTTCTACAGTTTAGACTTAATGTCAAAACACCGCCAACAGAGACAATGGTCAAAGAACTGCATGAGTTTCCAGGAAGGGGAATATTTATGAAAACATACTGTATGGTTAATGATAGTATGCATGGATAAAGAAGCCTGTAATATACAACAACAATAAAGTTGGGTTAGTATATCTAAGGTTGTTTGGACAAGATTCAGTTCCATTTTCAAGAGACTTCAATTTCCTTTCACATAAACACTGTGAAATACTTTATGTGACATGTTTATGACTGGCTGTTTTTATGAATGTTATAATTGCAGACTCTTATGAATGTTGAGAACAGTGTTGCCCCTTCAGTAAGCTAAAAAGCAAACAGATGAACATGACAATTATTAGCTACAGTAAAGAGACAAAAAACCCAGACCCCAATTACATTGCACCAGATCATAGCACTATATGACAAACCATCTATAACTTAAGCTTTTTTTGCACTTCCCAGTAACTAACACAAAAGGAATACTTAAGTTGAAGTCTCAGCAGTAAATATGAAATTTAGAATTTCTTTCTGACTTACTAGCTTTGTTTCATCAGTACATTCCATTGCTACACTTCAAAAATCAACCATCAGATTTATAGTTCACACGTTAATTTCTGTTTAAATTTTCACTTAGGAAGAGCTTTAGAGAGGATATGTTTTAGAGAAATATTGTTTTGCTTCCCCTGTGAAGTGCCTGTTTTATTTTGACATTTAAATAGCTCAAGATATTTAAGCACTATAGGCTATAATCTGTCCCTGAACATGCACTTTTATTGACTAGCCATTACAAAAAAAAGAGTCTAACACTACACAGATATTTTAAGGCAAAAAATAAATCTGCATCATCACCTTACATGAAGGCAATATAAAAAGGTTATGTCATCTGTTCTCACATCCTATATACAAGTAAATAAGGTATCAGTAGAGTTTATTGCTTCAAACACATAAGTAGAACTAGACAACATTTATGACTTTAACAGATGCCAGAGAATGACTTAGACAACAAGGAAATATGATGAAATCAAACTGTAAGGCTCTTTAAGCTTTTACAGACCTCCACAGCTCCATATCCCAGGACAATAATACAAGTTACACGCTTGTGCCTTTCAAGCAAGTTCACATTCACAGAACCACAGAAAAAGTTGATTGGAAGGGGCTGGTGGAGGTCATCTAATTCAATCTTCTAGCTAAATCAGGATGAACTTCAAAATTAACTCAGGGTCTTGTTGCAACTTGTAACTGTTGCATCGTGGCCTTCCACTGTGCATGACTGTAACCTGACTGAAGAATACTGTCGAGTTTCTGCGTGCTGTTTGTATGTACATCTTTCAGGACTCCTGCATGTACCACAGATTCATCAACATTATTACAGATGCACCTTCTAAATACTTCATGGAGTTTTTGTCCTCTGGACTATGATGGTTTGTATTATGTTATAAATTCATACAAGAAACACACCTTCCTATCACTTCAGGTTACTTCATATTTTTATCAGTGTTAAAAACATCTGCACTTCACTTTCCTCTCCATCGAACTCTCCCAGACCTAGAAAGAAACCTCTTAACAGAGATATACAGACATTCATATTTATGGTCCGAGTAGTATAGCTATATCTCTTACACATGCATTTTTAAACTTTCACTGATTTATAGCTTAAAAAAAAAAATCTGCATGCTAAGAATCACTTTGTCCAGCTGTTACATGCTTTTAATGAAGACCATGATACCAGTTATGTCATTTAAATTCTGTTGGAACGTTCCCATTCAAATAACTTGGCTACAACTGCAAATGTTGATTAAAAAAAAAAAAAAAAAGGCACCTAACTTCCTCAGCTGTACTGTGGTGACTAAATAATTTCTGTGACTGATCACAGACTAAGTGTTATTGTGTTACCCACAACAAACTTAGTAATAGATCAACCTCTAGTTCTACTTCTAATGTTCCAACATCCCCTGTACTTTACAAGAGTTTCCTTTAAAACCAAAACAAAAAGTGACAGTGTTTCCCTTCTCCTCATCTATGTTTTGCACTAAAATATCCAGGATGAGTATTTCTTGACTATCAGCTTTTAAAGGAAGACCTATCAAACTTATCAATTGAAAATCCTTGAGACAAGTTTTTCCTGTTCCCTCTACACAAGTGGACTTTTCATAGTAAAGCAGTATTGCATCAGATGATAAAACACCTTCAATTCAAATCCCTTAACAAGTTAAAATTTAAAAATTTTAAAAGACCTTTACCTATATAAAAATGTAATGTCTGCAAAATATAATAAAGCCTATTGCAAAATATACCTTCCAAGATGTATTCTTATTGTCAGAATGAACTTATTCCCCACTCAACCAACAAATCTCTTAGATATTTTGTTTATATGGCCTCTACATCACACCACCTAGAAAAACAAGTTAGCATAATGTTATGTATTAGGTTTATGTGGTGAGGTTTTGGCAGTGGGGGCTGCAGGGGTGGCCTCTGTGAGCAGAGCCCAGCAGCTGCCCCATGTCACATCAGAGCCAGCTCCAGACAGCTCCAAATGGGACCCAATGCTGGCCAGAACCAAGCCAGGGAGCAATTCTGGTTGGGCCTCTGGGAGAGCAGATTTAAGAAAGGGAAAAAAATGATGTGGAACAGCAGCTGGGAGAGAGAGGAGTTTGAAACTGTGAGAGAAAAAGCCCTGCAGACAGCAAGGTCAGTACAGAAGGAGGGCAGGAGGTGCTCCAGGTGCTGAAGCAGAAGTTCCCCTGCGGCCTGTGCAGAGGCCCCTGGTGGAGCAGGCTGTCCCCCTGCAGCCCATGGGTCCCACATGGAGCAGATCTCCACGCTGCAGCCCGAGGAGGAGCCCCTGGTGGAGCAGGTGGATGTGGCCTGGAGGAGGCTGTGGCCCATGGAGAGCCCCTACAGGAGCAGGCCCTGGGCTGGAGCTGCAGCCCGTGGAGAGGAGCCCACGCAGGAGCACGGGGTCTGGGGGGAGCTGCCGCCCGTGGGGGACCAGTGCTGGAGCAGTTTGCTCCTGAGGGATGTACCCTGTGGTACGGACCCATGTTGGAGCAGTTCTTGAAGAGCTGCTGCCTGTGGGCAGACCCCGCAGGCTCAGTTCGGGAAGGATGGCATCCTGTGGGAGGGACCCCAGGTGGAGCAGGGGCAGGTAGTGACCGTGAAGGAGCAGTGGAGATGAAGCAACATAGATTGACCACAGCCCCTATTCCTCATTCCCCTGCGCTACTCGGTGGAAGGAGGTAGAAGAAGGTGAATGAGGGGGAAGGTGTTTTTAGTTTTCTTTTAGTTTTTCACTGCTCTAGCCTGTTAGTAATAGGTAATAAATTATATTGATCTCGCTATGCTGAGTTTTTTTTGCCTGTGACAATAATTGTTGAGTGATCTCCCTGTCCTTATCTCAGCCTGTGAGCCCTTTCTTTTCTTTTCATCATATTTTCCCCCCCATTCCCCCTGAGGAGGGGGAGTGAGAGAGTGGTGTCATGGAGTTCAGCTGCCCAGCTGGTTAAAATCACCACACATTAAGATTACAAAGTCAAATAATTTTTGAGCATTCAGTTCAATCAATTGAAAATTATAATGTTTTGAGATGTCAGTGTCAAAGTTGCCAAGAAAATTGCAATTCAGTGTTCTTGCCTATGTGGTGTTTTTTTTTTTTTTTTTTTGAAATCTTCTTTAGTTAGTTAAATGCATGCCACTCTCTACAGAAGACCACCAATTCATTCAGCGTGCAGAATGGCTGGCATTGTGATCCTTTAATACTTTGCTTTCTTCGGTGTGTACCTCTCTCAGCTTTTTTTTTTGCTTACTCTTCAAATCCGACTCTGAATCCTACCCTTTCATTTTCCCCATGGCTGTTTTCCAATGTCACCATAATATAAGAATTTGTTTTCAAAATGACTGTGTGAAGTAGAGATATGTATCTTCATTTTACAACATGATTATGCACACTAACACTAAAGTCAGAAGTTTCCATTAATTTTGAGTATCTAGTCAGAAATACCTTACAGAATAGGTTTTCAAAAACACAGAGTGGAGTTGTCCACTAAAGTGCAGCATCCACTGGCTTCTTCCATCAGTGCAGCTACTCACAGTATTGTGGAATGATTTCCAACCAGGCACAGAGCAAATGAAGCTCATACAATTACAGATCCCTCATGAAAAGTTTGGCACAAGGATCTTGATAAATGTCTTGACAGGATGGTAAAGAATTTGGTTCTCCAGGGTGGAGCAAGGAAATAGCAAGACAGTACTACCTCTCTTTACTGGCTGTAATTACATGCTGTATTCACTAATACCTTCTCATTTTCATACTAATGTGGGGTGAAAGATACAACAACCTTATTAATGTTAGTTCATCCCTGCTCTGTATCAGAAAGAGATATTCACTGGAAAAAAAAAAAAAAAAAACGTCAACAGTCACATAATGAAAGGATGAACCTAAGTCTGTCACGGTACTTCTGCACTCAGTTTGGGACTCAGAGATTAGGTTCCTGCCTCCAAAACTACAAAACCTGTGAACAGACCATCAGCTGCCCACTAATCCTAGAGGTACTTAAGTTTTCATTATCACCTTCTCTTTCATCATTTTTAACTTCAGAGCTCCACAGGCATCTAAAATTGAGTATGCCAAGTCTTTACAGACAGGGCAGCTCAACAGCCAGCCTCTGCACCAAAGCTCTTGTCAGTACTTGGAAGCCATGCATTTGTCTGTTGATGTCTCCAAAGATTTTGACTCAGACATTGCTCTCAAAATGTATTTAATATGCTCCAGAATTATCAGCTTCTCACAAAAAGCTACTCTCTGGTCTGGAGGAGCTCCTTCTCTGGCTGATTTTAAAAAGTATCAACTGCTCTTTTCTTTACAAATAGCATATAGTTATCTGTCTCCATGAAGACACTGAACTCTGCATCCTAAATGTACAGAAATATGCCATTTCACCCCTAACAATACAGATATACTGCAGGAATTAAGATGCACCTCTCTTCTGACCCTTTCCCACTTCTTAGCTCCAGGCAACAGCATGCTAATTGGACTGTTCAGCGTGCAAACATTTTGAATTTCATTCCAAAGTACATCATGTTCTTATTGGGGGATTAATGAGAGGCCAGTGTCTCTGCTTCTGAGATTAGTTCTTTATGTACATTCTCACTACCAGTATAACATTCTTTTAATTTCTGTAGAACTGCCTAATAATTAGCTTCTTCTTGATCATTTTAATGGAAAACTTTTCAGCAAATCTAATGCCATGGAGTTAAAGATATTAAAAAAAAAAAATCCAGTATTCCTCATTTTTCTCTGTAGCTCCATTTACTTTCATAAAAAGTTCAAATTCTTATCTTAATCTCTTTCAGATGGCTGCTGTATGTCTCTAGAATTCAATCTGAAGTGGGATATTCAGTTGTTTCTTCGTCTTTTTATCAACTTTGTTTCTATATTTCTTTCAAGAGCTTTCTTCATGTCTTTTATTTCTAGCATCAGGTTAAGCTTTACAACTGTTAAAGAGTTGTTTCTCTGTCCTAATTGTTCTCTGCATGTTAGAAATGTTTCAAATATTTAGTAAATCTTGAAAAAGAAGTGAAAGAGGTATATATGAATTTGTTCTTTAATCCTGTAATATCTCCAAGAACAAGCTAAACCAGAGACAATACTGTCATATCACAATGCACACATAAGCACAAATACACATATATCCTCTGTGCACTTAGTGGGGATTGGTGCTAGGTAAAAAAGAAGAGATCAAATACTCAAAAATAAGGCCAGCATAATTTTTGTAGTCTAAGTGCTTTGTTAGTTCTTTTTCAGAATGCACATAGACAGGGGCTAAATTAAAGCTGCTCAGACAAGTGTGTTACTGCCTAACCGTTCAGTATTTGACTTCATGACCTTAATAATGTTTTTCAGTGTCATTTTAGATTTTTATGGAAACCAGAGTTTTTGCCTGTAATCTTTCTTCCTTCCTTCCTTCCTTCCTTCCTTTCTTTTTCTTTTTCTTTCTTTCTTTTTCTTTCTTTCTTTCTTTCTTTCTTTCTTTCTTTCTTTCTTTCTTTCTTTCTTTCTTTCTCTCTTTCTCTCTTTCTCTCTTTCTTTCTTTTTCTTTCTTTCCTTCTTCTTTCCTTCTTTCTTTCTTTCTTTCTTTCTTTCTTTCTTTCTTTCTTTCTTTCTTTCCTTCTTTCTTCTTTCCTTCTTTTTCTTTCCTTCTTTCTTTCTTTTTCTTTTTCTTTCTCTTTCTTTTTCTTTTTCTTTCTTTTTCTTTCTTTCTTTCTTTCTTTCTTTCTTTCTTTCTTTCTTTCTTTCTTTCTTTTTCTTTCTTTCTTTCTTTTTTTCTTTCTTTTTCTTTCTTTCTTTCTCTTCCTGCCTTCCTTCCTTCCTTCCTTCCTTCTTTCCTTCCTTCTTTCCTTCTTTCTTTCCTTCTTTCTTGGCATTATTTTGGAGTTTCTGTTGTCCCTATCCAGCTGGTGAACTGGCCTAGCCTACGGACAAAATGCTATCAAGGGGTCTCACGGATATGCATGGAGATTCTTGTTCCCTGTTTTTTGCCAGTAGCAGAGAATAGGGCAATCTTTAATAATAATAATAATAATAATAATAATAATAATAATAATAATAAAGCATGGCCGAATCTAAGTAGATTTTAATATGATTGGCAAAAACAGAAGTCTGACACAATTACCTTTTTTTACCAAACTTCAAGTCTTTGCTCCAAAGTAAGTGAACTCTAGATGAAGAAATGATTACAGAAAATGTCATGAAATTCACTTTTTAGCACATGGAAACCAAAAAGGTCTCTCTCTATCTTTTTTTTTTTTTTTTTTTTTTTTTTTTTAACAGAGGTAAAGCAAGCATACCTTCATTTTCAAGGGTGCCTGAATTCTCAGTTCCATACCTACTCTTGCTCCACCTGTCTATGTCATCTTTCTTTTGTTCTCACGTCTTACAAAAAATCAAAGAAGATTGGACACTCAGAATGTAAAGAGTCAGACTACTGCTTAAATCCGTGGATAGAGTAATGAGCACTGGAAACCAAGACCTTACTTAAAGTGTCAAGCAACATTAAGAATGATAATAAAACCTACTAGAAAACAGCAAGGTCTACTGTAATTTGACTTTAGTTTTAAAAGAGATAAGAAATTTACCTAGTTTTAATTCTTTATTTATTTTTTTCTGCTACAAATAATTGGGGTTCATATAAGGCTGAACTAATGAAGTTAAAATTTAACACAGAAAGCAAAATGTAGCTTTATTCCCATACAGTAAGAAAATCTCATAAAGAGACATGGTAATTTTCTGTGATCATAGTTTATTTCTGCTTGTATTTGAATTGTTTCTGTATCAAATAATCATATGTACATATTTAAATATATTTTATGAAAACAAAATTTAGAAAAAAATGGATTAATTAGTATCAGACTGTTAACACAGGTTAATCTAAACCTATGAGCCTGATTCTTGTGTTTCTCATTAGCTCCTTTGCAATTCAATACTTTTTATTATCTTTTCCAAAACTGCAAGTGCTTTTGCAGTAGAGTTACACGCACAGTAATCTGTGAATTTTCCTCAGAAAATATATTATATTGGGTCTTCATATAACTGGTATCTAGTTTACTACTTTGGTCTAAAATTTTCCTTTCTGCACCACAGAGAAACATTGCATTTGATTGTCCTTTCATCTTGACAGATGCAATGCAGAGGCATATAAGTGGCACCTACTGAGAATGGTAACAGACTTATTTCCTAGATTTTAAATCTTGACAGAGCATTTGGAATCTGGATTCAGATGAAGACCATGAAAAATGCAGAAATCTCACTCAGAAAGGTAATAATAATAATAATATTAAAGAACTCACCTGCCAAGCATCTTTGAAATAATTTACCTACATTTCTCACTTCAAAGAATTACATTTCATTTAATAAGTCTAACTGACTGGAAAAAAAGGAGATGCTGTGTTATTACAGGCCTTGTTAGACTAGCACCTTGAAACTGGTTTTGGTCAGTTTGTAATCATGAAATACATTGAAATTGGCCGATATAAAATCACAAAACCAATGATTTGAAGTTGCCCCATTTTTGTCTATCTGTGGTGTTAAACAGCTGCCTACAATTTTGCAGTGAAGATTTGTACCTGTATAGATGGCTTTAATGAAAGAAAATTCATGTTCAGGTGATTGACTTCATAGTCAACTTCCCTATGAAAAGCACTTTATTCAAATCTGGAGAAAGAGTGCCTGTATGAAGTAGTATTTGATGAGCTGAAGGCTGACAGGGAAAGGGAGCCCCTCATGCACAGACATTTCCTCCCTGTGATCTCTCATATCCATCCCAAGCTTGACAGTTTTTGTTTTGGCACAAGATGATAATCACTATGAGAATAAGAGGTTCACAGGAAGAGCTGGGTAGTGTGGGAGAAATACGTGACATGAGAAGAGATATAGGAAGGATGACGTCCAGTATCGGAGTTGGAGGGTAGTTTGTTTAAAGGTGGCCATGTAGAAAATCTTGGAGGCCCTTGTACAGATGTTTTGGTGTAACCCTTTGGTAGCTGCCTTAGGATGAGTGACGGGAAAGAAAGCAACATGTGTGCAGACAAAAGCAGGAGATTCAGTTCATAGAATCATAGAACAGCTTGTGTTGGAAGGGACCTGAAAGACCATCCAATTCCAACAGCACTGCCATGGGCAGGGATACCTCCCACTAGATCAGGTTGCCGGAAGCCTTGCCCAGCCTGGTCTTGAACACCTTCAGGGATGGGGAATACACAACTTCTCTGAGCAACCTGTTCCAGTGCCTCACTACCCTCTGAGTGAAGAATTTCCTCCTAACATCTAATCTAAATTTCTCCTCTTTCAGTTTAAAACCATTCCCCCTTGTACTGTCATTATCTGATTGAGCAAAAAGTTGTTCTCCATCTTTTTTTTTATAACCTGCCCCCCCCTTTTAATATTGAAAAGCTTCAATGAGGTCTCCAAGAAGCCTTCTCTTCTTCAGGCTGAACAGCCCCAGCTCTCTCAACCTTTCTTCATAGGAGAGGTTCAATTCAAGCCTTCAACCTGACTGCAGTCATGGTCTAAAGGCACGCCTACCTTTAGGGTCATATAATAAATAAAAAGAAAATACTTTTAGCTCAGCCATTCCCCCATTCCTTCACCATTGAATCCACTATTCACATTTCTAAGCTAGCCTTCCAGGGAACATACATAAATCAGGGAATCAGAGAATCACTGTAGCACTGGGGTAGGAATGTAATTAGTGACAGTGCCATGACAGGAGATCAAGGAAAAAAGATTACTGAAGGAGCCAAAGACCTGGAGGTCTCCCAGTCACCCTGTTCATGACCAAGATGGCAGAGCAGAATGATGTTCCTGGAATGCATTGGGCACTGTCTTAAGGGTGACATCTATACATCTCAGTGCTCTGTTAGGAGCCAAGCAGAAATAAAAATGTCATTTCATTTCATTATGTTGTTATCGCCTTTGATTATGTTTTAGCATAATAGATGTCATGATCTTTTCAATATTTTTTTTGACCAAGGAAGAAATTCTAGGTGTGTTTAGAGTCTGCTATTCATAATTTAATTTAGAATCTGTATGTAAGAAGGAACGTATAAATAAAGCCTGTATAATGCAAATTTGTCAGTTGCAGCCATCTGGTGATATATTGAAACATTTTTTCCTTCTTCTGAGATAACAATGGTAGCACCTTGCCATGCTTAACATCCATGTAAATTACAGCTATTATTGTACCAACTTTCAAGATTTCCTTTATAATTATGAAAATTTTCTGTGTCATTCTTCCTCAACTCAAGTGAGTAAAGGAGCATGGATCTGATGTGAGTGGAGAATAAAGGAAGTAAAAACAACTATGTTGCTGTGGTATTCAGAGCTGAAATTTAGCGAGCTGAACTTTTGAAAGGTGTCAGACACACTGGTCAAAATTTCAGGTGATATATTTGAGCAACATTATATTTTCACATTTATAACTTTCATGATATTACAAAAAAAAAAAAAAAAAAAAAAAAAAAACATATAAATAATGGATGCTCAGAGTACCAGTGACTCATGTAGAGTTGCAAGAATTATTCATAGTAAATAAGTTATAAGATATTTTTTTCCTTTTCTTTTCTGTTTGCAGACTGTCTGTGAACAGTTCATAATTTTCTCAGATTTATTTATTTGAAATTAATCAATTAATTATTCATGTGATTCATTCATAGCTGTATCTTATAATGAAAGAATTAACTGGAAATAGATACTAATTGGGAATTTTGGTGTTATGATTGCCCAGATATTTTACTGAGTTTATTTCTCTTCTGTCAATGGCTGAATAAAACTTCAACTCCAGTTTACAGGTATTCATGTATACACATTTTTAAATCATATTTGATTATGTTCTATATACCAGTGAACATTCCTGCTAGTAAATCCCTCTACTAAACTATTTGGAGAGTTCAAATAAGATGAGTAAAATAGAAAGGCTGAGTAAGCATTGAAGGAATATTTTCTAGAAAATTGTGCTGAAATGGATTTTTAGTGACACAAAAATTTTTAATAAGCTTTGTTCGTTCCTGTTACTCGCACAAGGATATATTTACTAAATGGTATCAACATATTGTAAGGTAGTAAATGTGTTCATTATACTGTGACTCTTGAAAGGATGACAAGTATTATAGGACTAAGGGATCAGTAGAATGAGGATTCAATTCATTGGTCTGTTGGTGACAATTTCAATGTTGAGTACTAGAACTCCTTGACTGACATTCAACATTCATCGAAAGAGGAGTCAAAAAAGATACAAAAAAGGGCAACTAAAATGATTGCAGAAATGAAGCAGTTGTATTAATAATTAAAAAAAAAAAAAAAAGAGAGAGAGAGATTTGGAGAGGGTTGAGGGGAAATATAATTTAAGTTTATAAAATATTGATGATGATGGAGTTAGATCATTGAGAATCTTTATTTAGCAAATTACTAAAATCTAGAATTGTGGAACTGTTACTAAATCTAGCAGGAGATGAATTAAAACAGATGGAAGAAAAAAATTCTTTTACTGAACAGGTAGTAAAACTTTTGAAATTGGCTCTCATAGGAGATTATGCAAACATAATAATCATATTCTTATCATTTCAAAAAGAAATTGGACAATCTCAAGGACAACCATTGCACAAGCAAATACTAGAGAGAATATGCAGGCATGTACACTGAATTCCACATCATCCATATCACATCACATCTCAGCTGATGGCTGAGAATCCTAGGAGAGGGAAAAAGCAGGTGGGCAAACTCACATGTTCTAGTTAAATGCCATCCCCCAGCGCCAGTGTTAGAGAAAAGATATGGGGTAGGCCACTAGATGTGATAAGTGTCACTCAATAGGTAGTTTATCATGTTCTCATAGTATTTGAGACTTTTCTTGTATGTCCAATTTCAGTTTGTACATTTCTGATTTCCTATTTACCACCAATCAGTTTCTTGTGATCAAGTAGCATGAGGCAGAGATTACTAAAATTTCAAAGTGTTGACAGAGTAGGGTAAACCATTATACCTGCATATTTTCCTTACAGATTTACTGGAACATATTCATTCCACACACACCATCCCCATATGGACTCTGCATAGTCTATCATCCTCACAAGACTCTGTACACTTAACAACCCTTACTGGTAAGCCTGCTGCTTGTGGAAGATGAAGTATGAATTGTGTTCCATTAACAATGTCTGTCTTCAAAGATTGTTTCATCCTAGGCTTTTGTTGCTGGACATGGGAATTGTAAACAAACAGGTCCTAAACAATGTTTTTGCACTGATGTAGCTTCACTTGTGGTAGCAGTCAGAGCAGAAGAGAGAAATTCTGAATGAATCATATTCTGCCTGTGCATATGAGTTTGTTACTATTGAGATGTACCTTAAAAGTACTTCTTTTAAGCACATCTTTCAAGTCACCTGGAATATTCTTAGGAAAAACAAAACAAAACAAAACAAACAAACAAAAGAAAAACAAGAAGAATAAGAAAAAAAAAAAAAAAACGAAAAATAACAACAACAACAAACAAAACAGTGTGAACAAAAACAATGGTATAAACATTTTTAAGATCACAAGGGTCAGTTCAAGCTCAGTTATACAAAAACATTTAAGAAAAATGTACCTCCAGGCTCCATAGCTGACATTCTGTGATTCTGTCCCATTGCTGACAGAGAGAGAGAAAAGGGCTAGTTTTCTTTACATAACCTATACTTTCTTCCTCGTGGCCTAATCAGGAAAAAACAGGGAATGCCAGAGAATTTTCTGTCACTTGTTTCTCTCATGGTAACAGAGGAAAATATAAGTGACTCCTGAAGTCTTATCCAGCCCCAAATTTCTAACATATCAGAGGAACACATAACTGAAAAATTCACGTATTTCTGAACAAAACAACTAAAAATGATAATACTTTCTTCTTTACCTAACAGTGAGGAGCTCATTACACCATTCTGATTTTTGCCTATAAAGATATTAGTAACATTACTATCAATGCTGCAAGAAAAGTAAAGTTCCTTTCCTTCCTTAGCCATGTGTAATATTATGTCAACCGTGGTGAAGCCCTGAATGTGTCTGCAACAGTAACACTTTAACACCATTCATGCAGTTACATAATTTTTCCTTCTTGTCAGAGAGACATTTTCAGTTTAAGGCATACATTTAGGCTATGTACTAACTGAGATGATTTCTCTGTGTTTATATTTCTTCAGAGATATACTATAACAAACTTTCAATACAGAGGTCAAGCATCAAAGTCAGTTACAGATTGTTGGCATTCATTTGTCTTCTGGGTACAAAAGAGAGCTCTTTCTTACTCATTTTGAACATGGGAGAGATGAAGCAGAGTTTAAATCAGTCTTTGTTAGAGGTTAGTTCAAACAGCATGGAGGATAGCACAATAGAATTGGTCTATAAATGGAGGAAAATACATAAAGGCAGCAAATAATATATATGGTGTCTGGAGAGATGCTGCCACAAGTGAGAGTAGAAGAAATTTAAGGATGAAAACTACTGAAAATGTAAATAAAAATATAGAATGCAGATTGCTTTCTTGCTTAAAATACTAGCTGAATTAGACCAAAACCTTTCTATAATCACGGTAATGTGAAGAAGAAGAAAAAAAAAAAAAAAAAAAAAAAAAGAGAGATTTACTAGTAGTAATTAGCAATTGAAACGTATAGAAATATGTGGGAAGAGAGGATATTAAAGATTTGATTAGCCTTTGAGAACACAAGATAAGATATAAATCCTTGCAATGCCTCTTCCTCTCCAGGCACTTTGCTTGCTTATCACTGTCAAGATGGCCCTCAGCAGAGCAATAGAAACAAGGCCATAATTACCTGGAAAGTAACACTGACATCTGAATGCCCTCTAGAATTTATTTATTTATATATTTGGATTCAGTGAAAACTGAAGAGGATTTTCAGTATGGCTGGACTTAATTTTAGAATTTTAATATTATTCTAATTAGATAAAACTCCATTTTAGATCTGAGACCAAAAAATTTCAGATGCTTCCTTTAGTACTCTAATGTTCTCTCTTCCTCACAAGTTTGTATTTCTAGAACTACAAGTTACATGCTTTTTTGGAGGCAAACAAGGTGTTTGAATCTTTATTTCAGTAAAGGTTGGAAAAAATATATTCTTCTGACCAGTCTAGGAATATCTGGATATCTGTGGCTCTACTGTTGTGGATGTATAAATATATCCATATTTTTTGAGGCCATAATTCACTTCTTTTTTTCATAAATCTTGTAGTTTCCAAGTGTTGACTATGTTAACAACTAAGCTTCGCCAAGAAAATCCTGTTATTCAACATCTTTTTACTAATGACAGATTATGCTCCACATAAAGAATAAAGCTTCATGTAGTACCTGCAGTTCTATCTATTTTGAGAACCAAACTATTACATTTAGTGGAAACATCATCTGTGAGTAAACCCTTTGCTCGTGGTTGAATTCACCTTTGAAGAATATCAAAAGTTCTTTTATTATAGCACATATGACTGTCAATGTATGAATAGGCCCCACTTTCACCTACTTCTCCCTTAACACACCACAAACAGTAGATTTTTATGCAAAATTAATTTTATCTAGTGCATTCTATGTTTTTATATTTATTTATCGTCAACTGACCAACATATATAAATTTTGAGTGTCTTCAGATAGGACTTTTGTACAATATCTCTTTCCATATAACAGGTATTTTTGTGTTCAGAAATATTACTTTTTATCCTCCTTTGGACTATAGGACAGTAGAGCTGTAATTTAACCATCTCAGGCATCCAGGATGAAGTTTTAGTGACACAGACTGGCACATCATGAAATAAGTAAACCATAAGTGCCTCTCACCACTGCTGCCCGTTCCTAACCACTTTCTCCACATTTGAAGTTTGTTGCACCATTCTAGCAGTCAATTTAGCTCACTAACCTAGCAGAATAAAATATGCATAGAATCATAGAATCATAGAATATCCCGAGTTGGAAGGGACCCAGAAGGATCATCAAGGCCAACTCCTGGCACCACACAGGTCTGCCCAAAAGTTTAGACCATGTGACTAACTGCACAGTTCAATCGCTTCTTAAATTCAGACAGGCTTGGTGCAGTGACTACTTCACTGGGGAGCCTGTTCCAGTGTGCGACCACCCTCTCGGTGAAGAACCTCTTCCTGATGTCCAGCCTAAACTTCCCCTGACTCAGCTTCACACCGTTCCCACGAGTCCTGTCACTGGTGATTATGGAGAATAGGTCATCTGCCTCTCCACTCCCCCTCGTGAGGAAGTTGTAGACTGCGATGAGGTCCCCCCTCAGCCTCCTCTTCTCCAGGCTGAACAGGCCCAGTGACCTCAGCCGCTCCTCATATGTCTTCCCCTCTAGGCCCTTCACCATCTTCATCGCCCTCCTCTGGACACTCTCCAACAGTTTAATGTCCTTTTTGTACTGTGGTGCCCAGAACTGCACACAGTACTCGAGGTGAGGCCCCACCAGCGCGGAGTAGAGCGGGACAATCACTTCCCTCGACCGACTAGCAATGCTGTACTTGATGCATCCCAGGATACGGTTGGCCCTCCTAGCTGCCAGGGCATGCTGCTGGCTCATATTCAACTTGATGTCAACCACAACCCCCAGATCGCCCTCTGCGGGGCTGCTCTCCAGCGTCTCGTCACCCGGCCCGTACGTATAGCCAGGGTTGCCCCATCCCAGGTGCAGGACCCGGCACTTGCTTTTGTTAAACTTCATGTGGTTGGTGATCGTCCAGCTCTCCAATCTGTCCAGATCTCTCTGCAAGGCCTTTCCACCCTCATCCGAGTCCACAACTCCTCCAAGTTTAGTGTCGTCGGCAAATTTGCTCAAAACACCTTCTAGTCCTACATCCAAATCATTTATAAAAATATTGAAGAGGACCGGCCCTAAAATGGAGCCTTGAGGGACCCCACTAGTGACCATCCGCCAGCCAGATGTGGCCCCATTTACCACAACCCTTTGAGCCCTGCCCGTCAGCCAATTGCTCACCCATCGTATGATGTTTTTGTTAAGTTGTATGCTGGACATTTTGTCCAGTAGGATCCTATGGGAAACCGTGTCAAAAGCTTTGCTGAAGTCCAAAGAGATCACATCAGCTGGTTTCCCTTGATCGACTAGATGGGTGATCTTACCATAAAAGGAAATCAAATTTGTTAGGCAGGACCTACCCCTCATGAACCCATGTTGGCTGGGACCAATGACTGCATTGTCCCCCAGGTGTGCTTCAGTAACTTCAAGGATCATCTTCTCCATAATTTTACCAGGCACTGACGTGAGACTGACAGGCCTGTAATTGCTAGGGTCTTCTTTCTTACTCTTCTTGAAAATTGGCACAACATTTGCCAGCTTCCAGTCTACTGGGACCTGTCTGGATTCCCAAGATCGTTGAAAAATAATTGAGAGAGGTCCCGCGATGACGTCAGCCAACTCTTTAAGCACCCTGGGATGAATCCCATCCAGACCCATGGACTCGTATGGATCCAGGTGGAGCAGCAAATCCCGCACATGTTCAGGGTCGGAAGCAGGAAGGAAAAAAAAAATCTGAATACCATATTCAGGTCTACAGAATGCAACTCTTTCATAAACCAACAAATGGTGCAGCCAGTTTAACAGAGGAGGACTGTGAGCATGTAGCTAGAAGCAGGAAAGGTAGAAAGGAAGAGTGAGAATTTGAAGAGCAAGAAGAGGGGAAAACTGAGTAATATCACCCCCTTCTGTCAGCAGCTAGGCTCAGATACTTGTAAAAACACAACTTGGGCACAGGAATTGAACAACCCCATGATGAAGTCTGCTGCAGCATTTTCACAGCTGTTGGTCTAGTACAACAACTTATGTTGCAATTACAGCTCCTGTAGGTACCATCCAAGATGGAACCTACAAGGTCTGTACTCAGTGAGTTAGCAGAATTGCTGATTTGTTATTCACCGTGACCTTGTTATTTTGTCAGTAATGGTCAGAATTTTTTCAAGGCATACGGCATTCCTGTTTGTTGAGCTCAAAAACATTTTGTCTGAAGAGTTAACTAACATTTCCTGAACTTAGTAATGTTTCTTGTTTGTTGCAATTTCTGCCAGTGATATCAAGGTGCTATGCATGACGACTTCACCAAGGGAGCAAAAAATCCCAGTTAATAGAAAATCCTGAAAATCGGTTTCACTCAAAATCAAGGACTAACTTGCCTCCATGATGAGAAGTAATATGATGATTGGAGTATTAAATAAAACTTAAAGTGATTCTTAGAAACCCAGCAGTTGACCCTTAGCCAAACTACTGTATTTGAATTTACTATGTGGATGCAATCATTGTGGTGCTGTTCTTAGGTTAGCCAATAGACCAAAATACCAAAAAGAAAGACACCTGAGACAGAAAGATATCAAGAGCTCATAGATAAATGTTTGAAACAATAAAGGAAACTTGTTCACAGAATCACAGAATTGTAGGGGTTGGAAGGGACCTCCAGAGATCACTGGGTCCAACCCCCCTGCCAAAGCAGGTTCCTTAGAGCAGGTTGCCCAGGTAGGCGTCCAGACAGGCCTTGAATACCTCCAGAGAAGGAAACTCCACAACCTCCCTGGGCAGCCTGTTCCAGTGCTCCGTCACCCTCACCGCGAAGAAGTTCTTTCTCATGTTGGTGTGGAACTTCCTGTGCTCCATCTTGTGGCCATTACCCCTTGTCCTGTCCCCACAAACCACTGAAAAGAGGTTGGCCAAATCCCTCTGTCTCCCACACCTCAGGTATTTATACACATTGATGAGATCCCCTCTCAGTCTTCTTTTCTCCAGGCTGAACAGACCCAGGTCTCTCAGTCTTTCCTCATAGGAAAGATGCTCCAGGCCCCGTATCATCTTTGTGGCCCTCCGCTGGACTCTTTCCAGGAGATCCCTGTCTTTTTTGTACGGGGGAGCCCAGAACTGGACACAGTACTCCAGGTGAGGCCTGACCAGGGCAGAGTAGAGGGGGAGGATCACCTCCCTTGA
This sequence comes from Cygnus olor, assembly GCF_009769625.2. Classification (NCBI taxonomy): domain Eukaryota; kingdom Metazoa; phylum Chordata; class Aves; order Anseriformes; family Anatidae; genus Cygnus; species Cygnus olor. Next base: position 94,466,616 of record NC_049170.1, on the reverse strand, counting down.
CCTCCTGGCCACGCTCCTTTTAATGCACACCAGGATCTTATTGGCTTTCTTGTCCAATGGGGCACACTGCTGGCTCATGGCCAACCTGTCGTCCACCAGGACCCCCAGGTCCTTCTCCACAGAGGTACTCTCCAGCAGGTCATTCCCCAGCCTGTACTGATACATGCAGTTGTTCCTTCCCAGATGCAGGACTCTACACTTGCTCTTGGTAAACTTCATTTGGTTTCTTCCTGCCCAGCTCTCCAGCCTGTCCAGGTCTTGCAGAATGGCAGCACAGCAAGAACAATTGCCTACATTTAGAAATGTTACAATCTAACATGTACTTGCATATTGGCTCACTTGGTCCTGTAGTCATGAATAGCGAGACAACTTCTTCACAGGGATATCGTCTACACTCAGCTTCAAAACAAATGGAACACTTCTCAGTGTTGAATAGGACAGTACAGCAGCCAACACAGTAGCAGAAACCATAATATCAACACTTAAAGAAAAGCTATAAGCAGCAGTCTGTATGATGTTTAAATGAAGTACCTATGGAGGAGAACTTATTTGAACAAAGAGAACGTGTTTGAGTGAACAGAACTAAAAAGGATTAAAATTTTACAAAAGTGTCAAGGGAAGAATATTAGTTTGTGAAACATCTCAAGTCCTGCAGGGCTAGGATCATAACAGAAGGAGATTTTAATGTCACACTTCAGGGAAAAAAAAAAAAAAAAAAAAAAAAAAAAAAAAAAAAAAGGTAGATCTATTGTCCTAAGATGTATGAATCTCATAGGGAAAATCCTCCCCTACAACAGAGAATAGAAATGAATAACCTCACTGCTCTCGAAATTACAAGTTGAGGAAAGAAACAAAGGGAATGAGTCCATAACCTGCTCACCATTGGTGAAAAAATGCAGATCTCATATTTATACACAGACCTGAATTAAAGAAAAATAATTGTCATTGTACTAAAGCAGGATAGGAAAGGGAAAAGGTGGGAGAAGTGTTTGACATCGCTTGTTTTTCTAAGTTTGATTAATGATGGGTGTTCAAGTGGAGTGCTTAAATTGAAATATCAGTTCAACTCTGCTGTGAAAAAAAAAATGATTATTGAATGATATGCAGCATCTACTATAATTCACAAGAACATATAGCAAGTATTTCCTGCTCTAGAACTTATATTATGGTCTATAGAAATTACATCTTGATTTGGAAAAATGGTAGAAGACTGTAACTGATGGCTCAAGGTGGCTTTGCAAAGAGCAAGAACAGTTGAGTCAACAAGTGTGAGTAATAGAATAACAGATCACAGACTGGTTAAGGTTAGAAGGGATATCTGGAGGTCACAGGGATACCTAGAGCAGGTTGCCCAGGACCATGTCCAGGAAGCTTTGAAAATCTTCAAGGAGGAAGATTCCACAACTCTCTGGGCCACCTGCTCCAGTTCTCAGTCACCTGCACAGTAAAGAAATGCTTCCCAATGTTCAGATGGAACCTCGTGTGTTCCAGCTTGTTTCAGTAATATTTCAGGAAGAGAAGTGAATAAACGTTTCACAACATAGTTTGGGCCAAACTCAAACGTGTCCTCCAGCAAATGTGAAAGGGTCTTACAGACTCATTGGAATGATGAACTATGAGCTATGTAGAAAAGTGTATGTCCAACTTCTTTGAACCACCAGCCAGAAAACTACAGTGCATTGCACTGTACAGTGCATTGATAAAATGATGCTGGATAGCTTAAGACTCTTAATGATGTGTTAGATAACCTGAAGGGATAATGAAATACCTTAATAGAGAGGTACTATGATAGTAAATGACAATCAAAGTATCCCATATGCAAGGAGAGTACAGATACATCAAAAATAACTGTTCTCTGTGTTGCAACACAGTCTTGGATCAAAAGAGGAAACCCACAGGCCCCTGGACTATCTCAGGACACCCATAATCGTAATAGTGAATTCTTTCGTTTAACAGTCTGGTTATACATATTTGAAACATTCCAGAAACCTAATATGGTTTGTAAACTGTTATTGTTTTTGCATTTGATTAGGAATAAAAGATGTGAAAGGCTGGACCTTTAAGCAAGAAGTTGAATTCTACTACTATGTCGTGCTGAGACTCCTGCTATATGACATTGGTTGGTTAGAAAAGAAAGATCCCCATGTATTTACCTCATACAATTTTCTGTGAATGAGGAGGTGAGATCAAACACAGTAGCTGTTGGCTTATTTAAATGTGATTTCTTAACATGGACTGTCTACTCAGTATGACAGAACACTGTTAACTGCTGAGCAGTAAAATTAAAAAAAAATAATAATCCATGTATACAGAAAAAAAAAAAAGGAAGTTTGAACCATTCCCAAAATTAAACTCACAATAATTCTGAGCAAATGACTGCTTTTAACAGTTATTTACTATATTTTATAGCACAATGTTAACCTAAGTCATGAAATATAATGACTTGGACTGCAAAAGTGGCAGCACATTTTAATTTTCATTCCAAAAATACTGATACTTACTCTTTTTAACTTTTGCTTTAGTATTTTGTATTTAATGCCCAGGAATTTGTTATAAATTGCTATAAAAATGTAAATTAATTTCTAAAGCAAAATAAAAACAAATTATTTCCTTCTGACCCCCTCCACCATCTCATGGACCCATAAAATAGTTTATTTTATTGAACTACTCATGGAAAAAAAACGTAGTCTTTTTCCAGAGTAAGTTCTCTGCAGTGATGTGCCAAGTGATCTGATCACAATGAGGGAGCTGGGTAACCAAGGAGTTTGTTTTCCATCTACTTTATAACTACATTGCTTATAGTTCATGTTTTTAGCCTGCAGCTACCATGAAACCTTTTTCAGAGTGTTTGACAGCCAAATCAGTTTTTCTGTCCTTGGTCTCCACAGCAGCAGTGGTTGGCTGTAGCCTTTCTGATGGGTATCTAAGTGGTCTCAGGCATAACACCTTGTGCCTAATTGAAGCTAAAATGCTGTACAAGGTGAAAATCAATGTGTGGAGGTGAGAGAGAGCAGTAGAAGCTGTCAAATACCATTTCTGACAAGCACTTTTGGTTGTAAAGGAAACACAGGCCTCTCATAAGATGGAAAATTGTGGTCCTGAGTCTTTGTTTATTAGATGTTCTCATTCTCAACCCCCAGGAAAATTAAGCAATCATGGCAGTTTATTTATTTTTAACAATAAGCAGAGTCATCTAATGATTTGATGGTGATGGTGGCCTTTACTCAGAGATCTGCTGAGAAAAGAATAAAGCAAAAACTAAAAGTCTCACATCATTTTGGAATATGTTGACAATTTTTTATACAAATAGCAGAGAGAACAAGAAGCAGAGAGGGAGGACTTTCTAGAATCACTTCTAATCAACTGAGAACTGGATGAAAATCTGAAGATGAAAGGCAATGTGATGAGACTGGCAAAAAAAAAAAACATTTTTTTTAATTATTTCTTAGGAAGAAAGGGAATAAGAACAGAAAATTAAGGCAAAGAAAGGTATGAAAGCAGACTGATAAACTCAGAGCTTTGTAACTGAGCTCCTATGAAAAATAAATCTAATGGAGAAGAAGCAGAGTTCTCAAAAGTTAACCATTGCTTTAAAAATTATATCAAGGGCACAACAGTATATTACATTGTGGCAGATGAAGGATGGAAAGTGAAATTTTTGATAAGGTGTTTTTCAATCATTTAAAATTTAAGAATGAAGAATAGAGAGGTAGAAGCTAGGTAATTTATGAAAGACCATAAAATAAGAGTTGCAGTATGAGGAAAAGCCAAGGTTCAATGCAGAACACTTCTGGCAATAGACATAAGAAGAACACTAGCAAAAGAACCCAATGGAGCAGAATGCTATCAACATATGATATCAGGAAATACAAAGTAAATTTGATGTTTTTTTCTCCAGTCTTCACTAAACAGTTAAACTTCAGTCAAACAGGCAATGTTCATGACAGAAGGATGAGGAGTCAGGTTACAGAAGGGTAAGAATAAGCTTGAGATTGTTAAAAATATTTACATTATTTTAAGGCAGATGGACATGTCCATTTCAACTCCAAAATTCACAAGGAAATAATTTCACTACTGTCAGATTCATTAGAAGTCCTTCTGGAAAACTTGTGACAGTAAGTGACATTCCAGAAAACTAACTTAGTGCAAATAGTATCCACCTTTAGAAGTGCAAGAGGAACATAGGAATTGCAAACCGGCAGCTTAACTTCATACAACTGAATTTCAAAATTTATAGAAGTAGAAAGAAGGAAAATAATATAGGAACAAATAAAAGAATATATGGTAGTCACACTGGTCTCATTTTCTTCTACAAGATGAAAAGTTTTAATGTGTGGAGGAAATATGTCTTGATGTTGTTTATTGACAAATAAACTACACACAGTCTTAAGACAGAAAACCAGGGACTAGAGTGTACTGAAATATTTTTGAAAACTGTATATTCACTAGTGAACCGGAAGATAGATATTAAATTGTCAGTTTCCAAAATATGAACTGCATGCTGAGGATGTAAGTAGCAGTCCTTTCCTAGAAGAGGCAAGGCCTTAGCTGGAGTGGTCTTTTCTCCTGTATGGGGCGTTGTTCAGTAAAGGTTTATACAGGCAATGAAGAACAGTAACAGATCTGAGAGATGGTACTTACAAAGAATATTAGTAACATTGAGGTTGTTTAGTATGAAGAAGATATAAGCAGTAGTAAATACACGATGTGCCAATTTGACTGAAAAGAGAAAAGAAGTAAGTTGTTCTCCACAGTCGGTGTGGGTAGGGAAGAAATAAAGGCTTTAAACTGTAAACTTAAACTGTAAACTTTAACTTTAAACTCCAGACAAGGAATAAAACTTCCTGGTGGAAAGAAGAGTTAGTTTTCAAAACAAGATTGGACAAACATTTTCCACACAATAACTAATGTTAACTCAACTTGAGATCAAGGAAATGGGCTGGATAACATCCTCAGTTTCCTTCTACAGCTATCTGCCTGGCTGCTGGGGGGAGGGCAGGAGGGAAAGACAAAACTAGTTCAAGGTTAAAGATCTTACTGAATTAGAAGATTGGGTAGAATTCATTACTGTGAAAATAATGAATATCAGGTTTGTGTAACATTCCCTAAAGTTCTACACTTAGAGATTTTGTGCTTAAGGGCTCAATAAGAATTATACTGACCTTCAGAACAGGAGCTTTCCTACATCTTCCAAAATTAAGTTATACCAAAAAACTCCAAATTGCTCTCATTATTTTGAATTAATCTTATTTACTATGGTATTGCCATGAACTAGCCAAAACCAAAGCCCTGCTATGCTAGGGCTTACATAAGGGCAGAGGAGTGGATAGTTCCTGCATCAGAAAGCTTACAGTTTGAAAGCGTATCCAATATATTCTTCCTGTTTTCCTAATAACAATGTACATCTACATGAAGTGGAATCTTTTATCTTCATGACTTCCAAAGATACAAAAAGATGCGTTTCGGTCAGTATGTCAGTAAAGATAAATTACTTTATCTCTGAAATCTCAAATGAAATAGTTTTATTACTCTAATTTCAGTGCTCCGTGCGTTCTACAATGAACAGTCCAGAAGTTGACCTGTTTGAGGACCATTTTAAATAGTTTAGCTTTTGAGTGCTTTGAAGCTTGTCATATTATTTCACTTGTTCTCTCTGTGTAAGTGTTTGCACATGGAAAAATTCTACCAATTTGCAATTACCAGTATTTCAGAATGTAACTAAATACAACAGCTGTAACACAATAGAAATTGTTTTCTATCATTTTGCAAATTACATAACCTGTATCTTCTTTTCCAGTCTGAATATTATTTTGCAAGCCAATATGGTTTTAATCTGGTCCAAATGTCATTCTTGTCTATTGTCAAGCATTCCATATCTTTAATTTGAGCTAAGGAAAACAACCATTCACATGAAGAACATATTATGTGAAATGACTGTATGAGTTTTGACACTCTTAAACTTAATTGTTTTATCTTGACATTTTTCAAAAATGTCCACATACTTTTAAATTATTGAATTGTTTGTGCTAAATTGTTAGCATTTTAAAGTATATTCTCTCAATGTAGTTTTGCTGGGGAATGGAGGAAATGAAAGCAAAATTACAGCATTAAAGAAATGAGTCCTATGATGGAATGTATTTGTAATGGAAATGAAATTTAAACATGTAAAAGTTGTATGCCTACTTCTAGACAATCTGTCACATAACAATATGGTGTATGTGACTTTTGTCTAGCATGAGAGAATGTAACTTTAAAAAAATAATAATAACTATAGATAAATATGGGATTTTTGTTATAAATGTCATTGTATTAATCCCCAGGGGGTTATTCTCACTGAGTACATTGAGTAACTATGATGTGATTTTCCTTTTCCAGCTTCTTCAAAGAAATAATGATTCATGACATCTAAAAGTCACTGTTGATCTAACCTCCAAATTACATAGTTTGTTTTAAAATAATCCTTAGCATTTTCCCATTACAGACAATAAATATTTTAAGATTATATTATTCAAAGATCATTGGTATTCTTATTAAACTGACAACTTAATACTTTTACAGTGTATTGTAGATGAATTTACTGTGCGTACTGGTGTATGAACTCTATGTTGTTTTTCCCTTATCCTTTTCTCTCTCTCTTTTGTAACCATCAGTCTGAAATTTTGCAAAGTTATAAATGGCTACTTTCTGTTTGTCAAGCTTTGTTTCTGATTCTTCTTCTCTTAGTTTTAATGCTTTCCTTGCTATCTTTTCTTCTTATGATAGAGATTAAGTGATCAATATATTTATTCTGGGTCCAGTTATTTATTTTGGCTTTATGCCTACTCATACTCTAACTTTAGTAGGGCTGTTAATGAATCTAATTCAGGCCACTGCTTACCATTAAGCTTGTTTTAACCAGCTTTGTTACAAAGGAATGCGGACACATTTGCATAAACTTGGCTGTGTGCTTTAATGATTTATTGAAACAGAAATATTTCAAAATTTTTCATTGAATTTGATTAAAAGCTTAACTGTAAGACTTGTAAGTTAATGGGTTGCCATTTGTTTACATAGCTGAAAATCTGACCAAAGTTTCATAGCAGTTTTCCTCATTTGATGTAATAATTTATATATATACAATATTTTATAGTCTAATTTAATAACATGCAACAATTTTAGATTAAAGTGTATCTTATTAATTTGTAAGATTTATGTTATATTTTAAAATTATGTTTGTGCAATGCTTTCCCTCAGTTTAGATATCCTTAAAATACACTATACTGAAGTGACATGGAATAAAATTTGTTTGTATATTACAGCACCTAAAATTATATAATGTTGTTGCTTCCTTTATGCAAATGTGAATTGAGATAGCTTTCAGATAATTTGGATACACCCAAAAATAAGACAAACCAAACAAAGTAAGCTTTGCTTTGCACAGATGTGACAGCCAGATATGGCTCTGCTTTTTATTTCATAGCTGTAATCCGTACTGGATTTAAGATATTTCCTGAAAAAGAAGACATGCACTCAAAGCTGAAACATCACTAGTAGCTTCAGATCAGCACTTGTTTTAAGCAGGGATCATTTCTCTGTTTGGATACTTTTTCTCTGGGCAATAGAAATTGTTGTTTTAGGGCTTTTTCTTAAGAGTTCTTAAGAGAGGCCAGCAGATTTCATGGCATTCGGAGAGAGGGATCATTCTTTTGATTTATGTTTGCTTAAAAGGTTCATTGGAATTATTAAATAGTTTTTGGTAAGGGGCACAGAATGTTTTCTCTGTAGAAGGTTTGTTTCCATACCATGTTAATTTAATGCTCTTTTAAGGGCATAATTAATATATATACTAGGATGATTACACTTCAGTGTAGAGACGGTATACTGTTAGTAGGTTCCTTTGATTAAACGGGAAGCTGTTATAGGTTTTAGTTTTCATGCTTTTCACTCTACATGATTGATAATGTCTTCTTAGAATTAAGAGACCAAGCTTTGTCCTTGGCATGCACACTTCCAATTAAAGGTAATGGGCGAAATTTTGTCCTCAGTTATGTGAGCATGATCTCTAACAACTTTATAGCAATTTTCATACAAATGATCTACACAAAATCTAAAATCTAATATGAGATATAGGAAAAGTGCTATCACATCTCTGTGCACTGTACAGTCTTTATTCCTCTTTCCTTGTAAAAAATATTTTACCGTATGTAAAGCCTTGTTAATGGATGCTCTAACATCTGCATAGTCAAAACGTGTAAAAAACAACTAAGTGCTTGAGAATGGGAACTCCAGACACTGCTGCCTTTACAATCAAAACAGTGGGCAAACACCTGCCACTTGCAGGTGGATGCAGCAGAAAGATAATATTAGACATATAATGTTTCAAATTTGTTTAGGTTATCATATTTAGCTGCATTCCTTTGTTTTTCCCTCTATCCAGATACTGCTTTTCCTGTTTTGCATGTTAGCTATCAGGCAGAGGTCACCTCTGAACCTGACTGCTCAGCCTTGCTCTAAAGCTGTGTTCTGAGATCAGTGAGCAGGTATATCGCACTGGATTCTGTTCATGAGGGGTTAGGCATTCTGGAAATCCTCTCTGCTGATAGCACACAAACAACTTTGAGGAGTTGACCGTAGAAAATATTTGTTCTAGACCTTTTTCTCATATACATCACGTTCTAAACAAAAGGTTTGCATGTAGGTTTTCAAGGCTTGTTTTAACTGTTGGTAACACCAGTTTTGGCTTGCAAGCATTGATTCTTTTTAGGAGTTTATGATTAGCATCAGTTCTCTTTGCCCCTTTATACAGACATATTCTTGGGAGAAACACAGTAATGTTATTAGCCAGACCAAGGATACAAAGATCCAGTTTGATGTCCTTCCATTAGAAAATTGTACAGGTAGGAAGTATGATTGTCCAGATGTCTTGGTATCCTCTGTAATGAGATTATCTAACAGTGACTTGGGACATGGTCATGAACAATAAACTGATAGCTTTATTGCAGCTTCTTCAGTTGGACGGAAGTATTCAGTATATTAAACTTAATTTAAGGGCCAAGGTAGACCTCTTTCCTTTTTAGTGGGCCTACAGAAAAGATGGGGAGGGACTCTTTTTCATGGATTGTAGTGATAGGACAAGGCGTAATGGTTTTAAACTAAAAGAGGGTAGATTTAGAATAGACATTAGGAAGAAATTTTTTAGTATGAGTGCACTAGAACAGGTTGTCTATACAAGCTGTGGATGTCTCATCCCTGGAAGTGTTCAAGGCCAGGTTGGATGGGGCTTTGGGCAACCAGATCTAGTGGAAGCTGTCCCTGCCCATGGCTGGGGGATTGGAACTAGATGAGCTTTAAGGTCCCTTCCATCTCAAACCATTCTAAGATTCTATGATTTAATGTACCTTGGGGCTGGTCAGCTGTGTATGCCACCTATATTTTACATTTAATATTTATGTACTCTTCCTTTGTGTAGTGTGGGTAGTTCCTGCTAATTTGGAGAAAGAGAATAAAAAGAGGCAGATGCAATTCACTGAGGCAGGTAATAGGTTACTCAGAAAGCAGTGCTGGCATGGGACAGTGCTCCAGTGCACTGGCTCAGAGTTAATTTAAAACCAGACTTAGATAGTGGTCAGATTTCAATTTATAGTGTGTCTAAATACATTGGCCTGGAAGTCTATGCTACTTCTTCTGTGCTCTTCCAAAAAGTGTCTCTCCCTGGAACCTGGTAAAAAGGCAGTCTTTCAATGTACCTTTGTTAGGATGGCACCCTGGTAAACAAGGTCCATTAATTTGTCATGACAAAGCCTACATGGTATTTTTTAAGTCTGTTTATTAAATTTATAATCTTAGGTTCGTTTTGAAAAGTCTGTTTAGACTTTTCATGTAAATTTGCAGAAAAACAACTGGAGACTTCCTTTTGCTAAAGGCCTGCTTAGTACTATCACTTTTTGTTTCAGTCCTTCACTCTTACATTAATTTGCATTATGCTAACCTATCCTCTTAGTCCATCATCTCATGATTAAAAAATAAATAAATAAAAACAAATTATTTAAAAATATATTTCAACACCAGAAATTGTGTTACTTTTTACATATGGCAATCCTGGATGACAATGAATATTTTGATCTTGATGCTCAATATACGGAGTTTCAAAATACAGAATTTAGAGAAAGTATCTGGCTGGCTAGAAAAAAGGTGTGCTTTAAATACACAAGGTGGTTGTTTTAAGTCACAGTATTTTTGAGAAAGACTACATGAGCCCTCTGTAGATGTCTTTATAATGAGCTTCCACATTAATTTTAAGAAATCAGTATGATGTGCTGCTTGCAGATTATAATGTAATTCTGTAATACAAATTAGATCAGCTTTGAATGTCTTTGAAATGTAGTGTGTTGAAAATGGTATGTACAGGTTAAAAGATACAGATTCAGAACACCGGGATTTACATGAAATTATCACACATGCTTTGATAGAGTCCTAGACTGATTCAAAAGAGCAAGTTTCATATGAAGCTGTCTCATTTTCTTTGATAGCCACCTTGATCTTTATGCAGTCATCTATTAATTATATTACAGATAAGGTAAATAAAAGTGTTGAAATATTGAGATCACAGTCTCCTTTTTTCTTGTGAAGACTAAAGGTATGCTTCTGTGAAGTCAGTGAACAACAGGGGATGATAAAGGCATTCTTTAACTGTCAGACAGTATTTATTTTGACACGTGACTGAAAGATCTGGAGTTCAATAGCTAAGAGCATAACTGAAAGGGTAAAACTTATATGTGATCTAGACCAAAGGTGCTGTAAAAGAGAGTATGGATTTTCCAGGACTAATGTACTGGATAGCATTGTAAGGGTTTTCCTGGTAGAATTATATATCATTTAGCTCTCAAAAGATTGTGCTGTGATCCCAGTCATGCAATATGCTGATCACACCATACAACTGCCATTAACATCACTGCAAATTCAAGCTTATTTCCTATTAAAATTGGCCTCTCTGGCTCCTTCACACAAGCATCTTGTAGGTTTTAACCATGTTAGTTCTAGAGAAGCCCATCATGGTTATTACAGACTAAACATAGGAAATTTGCTTATTTTACCAGCATTCAAGATTTAGCAGTGTGGGTTTTGAATGAAGTTGGTTTTTTTGTTTTTTTGTTTTTTTGAATAGAGGAGCATTTAGCTAATAAGCTACTGTGTCATGGTTACACACTTGAAGTTGCCAAGTAGTCTGTCTCAAGAAATTGGCTTATCTGCTTATTCTTTAATTCAGAACTTGCCAAAAGCAAAGTCCTTTGCATTCAGTAAGTCTAAATAGAAATGTCTGAACTATAAAAGCTATTTATCTGTGTAGTGATGGAGTTTTCAGCTGAACTAGATGCATTTACTCACTTTAATATTTAATTTCAGTGTTCTGTCCTCTGCAGAGACAGACAACAGGACCTGCCACCAAAGCAAGTATACCCACTAGAACAAGAGCTTTATTTAAACAAACATACAAGTCCGTACACAACACCATCTCACAATGCCATAGGTTTAATTCATTGCCTATACAGATATTATACTTGTGAGAAGATTGCAGAAGCCTCTTCTCTCTTCTCTTCTCTTCTCTTCTCTTCTCTTCTCTTCTCTTCTCTTCTCTTCTCTTCTCTTCTCTTCTCTTCTCTTCCTCTCTTCGTCTTCTCTTCTTCTCTTCCTTTTCTCTTCTCTCTTCTCGTCCTCTTGCGTCTTCTCTTCGCTCTCTCTTCTCTTCATTCTCGTCTCGTCTTCCTCTTC